>NC_091297.1:34341338-34468838 GCF_038502225.1 Cherax quadricarinatus | reverse complement strand
AAACAGCGCCTGCAGCATGTGGAGTGATCAAACAGCGCCTGCAGCATGTAGAGTGATAAACAGCGCCTGCAGCATGTAGAGTGATAAACAGCGCCTGCAGCATGTAGAGTGATAAACAGCGCCTGCAGCATGTAGAGTGATAAACAGCGCCTGCAGCATGTAGAGTGATAAACAGCGCCTGCAGCATGTAGAGTGATAAACAGCGCCTGCAGCATGTAGAGTGATCAAACAGCGCCTGCAGCATGTGGAGTGATCAAACAGCGCCTGCAGCATGTAGAGTGATCAAACAGCGCCTGCAGCATGTGGAGTGATCAAACAGCGCCTGCAGCATGTAGAGTGATAAACAGCGCCTGCAGCATGTAGAGTGATCAAACAGCGCCTGCAGCATGTAGAGTGATCAAACAGCGCCTGCAGCATGTGGAGTGATCAAACAGCGCCTGCAGCATGTAGAGTGATAAACAGCGCCTGCAGCATGTAGAGTGATAAACAGCGCCTGCAGCATGTAGAGTGATAAACAGCGCCTGCAGCATGTAGAGTGATAAACAGCGCCTGCAGCATGTAGAGTGATAAACAGCGCCTGCAGCATGTAGAGTGATCAAACAGCGCCTGCAGCATGTAGAGTGATCAAACAGCGCCTGCAGCATGTAGAGTGATCAAACAGCGCCTGCAGCATGTGAAGTGATCAAACAGCGCCTGCAGCATGTAGAGTGATCAAACAGCGCCTGCAGCATGAAGAGTGATCAAACAGTGCCTGCAGCATGTAGAGTGATAAACAGAGCCTGCAGCATGTAGAGTGATCAAACAGCGCCTGCAGCATGTAGAGTGATCAAACAGCGCCTGCAGCATGTGGAGTGATCAAACAGCGCCTGCAGCATGTAGAGTGATCAAACAGCGCCTGCAGCATGTGGAGTGATCAAACAGCGCTTGCAGCATGTAGAGTGATCAAACAGCGCCTGCAGCATGTAGAGTGATCAAACAGCGCCTGCAGCATGTGGAGTGATCAAACAGCGCCTGCAGCATGTGGAGTGATCAAACAGCGCCTGCAGCATGTGGAGTGATCAAACAGCGCCTGCAGCATGTAGAGTGATCAAACAGCGCCTGCAGCATGTGGAGTGATCAAACAGCGCCTGCAGCATGTGGAGTGATCAAACAGCGCCTGCAGCATGTGGAGTGATCAAACAGCGCCTGCAGCATGTAGAGTGATCAAACAGCGCCTGCAGCATGTAGAGTGATCAAACAGCGCCTGCAGCATGTGGAGTGATCAAACAGCGCCTGCAGCATGTAGAGTGATAAACAGCGCCTGCAGCATGTAGAGTGATAAACAGCGCCTGCAGCATGTAGAGTGATAAACAGCGCCTGCAGCATGTAGAGTGATCAAACAGCGCCTGCAGCATGTAGAGTGATAAACAGCGCCTGCAGCATGTAGAGTGATCAAACAGCGCCTGCAGCATGTAGAGTGATCAAACAGCGCCTGCAGCATGTAGAGTGATCAAACAGCGCCTGCAGCATGTAGAGTGATCAAACAGCGCCTGCAGCATGTAGAGTGATAAACAGCGCCTGCAGCATGTAGAGTGATCAAACAGCGCCTGCAGCATGTAGAGTGATCAAACAGCGCCTGCAGCATGTAGAGTGATCAAACAGCGCCTGCAGCATGTAGAGTGATAAACAGCGCCTGCAGCATGTAGAGTGATCAAACAGCGCCTGCAGCATGTAGAGTGATCAAACAGCGCCTGCAGCATGTGGAGTGATCAAACAGCGCCTGCAGCATGTGGAGTAATCAAACAGCGCCTGCAGCATGTAGAGTGATAAACAGCGCCTGCAGCATGTGGAGTGATCAAACAGCGCCTGCAGCATGTAGAGTGATAAACAGCGCCTGCAGCATGTAGAGTGATCAAACAGCGCCTGCAGCATGTGGAGTGATCAAACAGCGCCTGCAGCATGTGGAGTGATCAAACAGCGCCTGCAGCATGTAGAGTGATAAACAGCGCCTGCAGCATGTAGAGTGATCAAACAGCGCCTGCAGCATGTGGAGTGATCAAACAGCGCCTGCAGCATGTGGAGTGATCAAACAGCGCCTGCAGCATGTAGAGTGATCAAACAGCGCCTGCAGCATGTAGAGTGATCAAACAGCGCCTGCAGCATGTAGAGTGATCAAACAGCGCCTGCAGCATGTAGAGTGATCAAACAGCGCCTGCAGCATGTAGAGTGATGCAGCATGTAGAGTGATAAACAGCGCCTGCAGCATGTAGAGTGATAAACAGCGCCTGCAGCATGTAGAGTGATCAAACAGCGCCTGCAGCATGTAGAGTGATAAACAGCGCCTGCAGCATGTAGAGTGATCAAACAGCGGCTGCAGCATGTAGAGTGATCAAACAGCGCCTGCAGCATGTGGAGTGATCAAACAGCGCCTGCAGCATGTAGAGTGATAAACAGCGCCTGCAGCATGTAGAGTGATCAAACAGCGCCTGCAGCATGTAGAGTGATCAAACAGCGCCTGCAGCATGTAGAGTGATCAAACAGCGCCTGCAGCATGTAGAGTGATCAAACAGCGCCTGCAGCATGTAGAGTGATCAAACAGCGCCTGCAGCATGTAGAGTGATCAAACAGCGCTTGCAGCATGTAGAGTGATCAAACAGCGCCTGCAGCATGTAGAGTGATCAAACAGCGCCTGCAGCATGTAGAGTGATCAAACAGCGCCTGCAGCATGTAGAGTGATCAAACATGCAGCATGTAGAGTGATCAAACAGCGCCTGCAGCATGTAGAGTGATCAAACAGCGCCTGCAGAGTGATCAAACAGCGCCTGAAGAATGTAGAGTGATCAAACAGCGCCTGCAGCATGTAGAGTGATCAAACAGCGCCTGCAGCATGTAGAGTGATCAAACAGCGCCTGCAGCATGTGTAGAGTGATCAAACAGCGCCTGCAGCATGTAGAGTGATCAAACAGCGCCTGCAGCATGTAGAGTGATCAAACAGCGCCTGCAGCATGTAGAGTGATCAAACAGCGCCTGCAGCATGTAGAGTGATCAAACAGCGCCTGCAGCATGTAGAGTGATCAAACAGCGCCTGCAGCATGTAGAGTGATCAAACAGCGCCTGCAGCATGTAGAGTGATCAAACAGCGCCTGCAGCATGTAGAGTGATCAAACAGCGCCTGCAGCATGTAGAGTGATCAAACAGCGCCTGCAGCATGTAGAGTGATCAAACAGCGCCTGCAGCATGTAGAGTGATCAAACAGCGCCTGCAGCATGTAGAGTGATCAAACAGCGCCTGCAGCATGTAGAGTGATCAAACAGCGCCTGCAGCATGTGGAGTGATCAAACAGCGCCTGCAGCATGTAGAGTGATCAAACAGCGCCTGCAGCATGTAGAGTGATCAAACAGCGCCTGCAGCATGTAGAGTGATCAAACAGCGCCTGCAGCATGTAGAGTGATCAAACAGCGCCTGCAGCATGTGGAGTGATCAAACAGCGCCTGCAGCATGTAGAGTGATCAAACAGCGCCTGCAGCATGTAGAGTGATCAAACAGCGCCTGCAGCATGTAGAGTGATCAAACAGCGCCTGCAGCATGTAGAGTGATCAAACAGCGCCTGCAGCATGTAGAGTGATCAAACAGCGCCTGCAGCATGTAGAGTGATCAAACAGCGCCTGCAGCATGTAGAGTGATCAAACAGCGCCTGCAGCATGTAGAGTGATCAAACAGCGCCTGCAGCATGTAGAGTGATCAAACAGCGCCTGCAGCATGTAGAGTGATCAAACAGCGCCTGCAGCATGTAGAGTGATCAAACAGCGCCTGCAGCAGCGCCTGCAGCATGTAGAGTGATCAAACAGCGCCTGCAGCATGTAGAGTGATCAAACAGCGCCTGCAGCATGTAGAGTGATCAAACAGCGCCTGCAGCATGAGAAGTGATCAAACAGAGTGATCAAACAGCGCCTGCAGCATGTAGAGTGATCAAACATGCAGCAAACAGCGCCTGCAGCATGTAGAGTGATCAAACAGCGCCTGCAGCATGTAGAGTGATCAAACAGCGCCTGCAGCATGTGGAGTGATCAAACAGCGCCTGCAGCATGTAGAGTGATCAAACAGCGCCTGCAGCATGTGGAGTGATCAAACAGCGCCTGCAGCATGTGAAGTGATCAAACAGCGCCTGCAGCATGTAGAGTGATCAAACAGCGCCTGCAGCATGTAGAGTGATCAAACAGCGCCTGCAGCATGTAGAGTGATCAAACAGCGCCTGCAGCATGTAGAGTGATCAAACAGCGCCTGCAGCATGTCGAGTGGTCAAACAGCGCCTGCAGTGATCAAACATGTGATGTGGAGTGATCAAACAGCGCCTGCAGCATGTGGAGTGATCAAACAGCGCCTGCAGCATGTAGAGTGATCAAACAGCGCCTGCAGCATGTAGAGTGATCAAACAGCGCCTGCAGCATGTAGAGTGATCAAACAGCGCCTGCAGCATGTGGAGTGATCAAACAGCGCCTGCAGCATGTGGAGTGATCAAACAGCGCCTGCAGCATGTAGAGTGATCAAACATCAAACAGCGCCTTCAGCATGTAGAGTGATCAAACAGCGCCTGCAGCATGTAGAGTGATCAAACAGCGCCTGCAGCATGTAGAGTGATCAAACAGCGCCTGCAGCATGTAGAGTGATCAAACAGCGCATGCAGCATGTCGAGTGATCAAACAGCGCCTGCAGCATGTAGAGTGATCAAACAGCGCCTGCAGCATGTAGAGTGATCAAACAGCGCCTGCAGCATGTAGAGTGATCAAACAGCGCCTGCAGCATGTAGAGTGATCAGCTTGGTCCAAGGATAAGCAGTTTAGCTCATTGGGTAGATCTTGCGACTCTCCCCTCCACCCTCAGGTTACCCCTTTACTCCTTTGCTCCACCCTTCCCTTACCCCTTCCCTTCACCTTTCCCTTACCCTTTCAACCCTTCCCTTACCACTTCACTCCTTCCCTTCACCCTTCCCTTACCCCCTTCACTCTTTCCCTCCCTCCTTCCCTTACCCCTTCACATTTTCCCTTCACCCTTCCCTTACCCCTTTACTTCTTCCCTTATCCCTTCCCTCCTCTCCATTCTTCCCTTACCCCTTCACTCCTCCCCTCCACTCTACATCACTTCCTTCCATTCTTTTAATCTCTACTCTCTCTGTTTTCCCCCTACCCACTCTTCTTCCCCTCACCTTCTCTCTTCTCCCCTCCCACTCTCTACCCCCCTCCACCCCCTCACCCTTCAACCCATCCCCCTCCACCCCTCCTCCTCCACCCCCTCCTCCTCCACCCCTGCCATGTCAATACTCACAAATCCAGGTGATTCTGACTAACACCTACATCAATGTTAACGCTTGTGTACTGACGCTCAGTGTGTTAACCTTCGCTGCCTCGCTCCCTGCTACCACAACCACTATTACTACCACTACCACCACCACTACCACTAAAATTACCATTACTACTATCACTACCACCAACAACAACACGCTCATTTGCATTGAGGATTAAGGACCATCGATCCTCCCTTCCTTGTGACGACATTGATTGTTTTGATTCTACAACACCTTAGTTACTACACACACACACACACACACACACACACACACACACACACACACACACACACACACACACACACACACACACACACACACACACACACATACACACACACACTGAGCCTGTGTTATAGTGTAGGTGTGGTGTGTTTTATGTGAGTGATGTCCACAAAAATAGAAATATGGAACATATTTAATATATCAAGAAGAAACAGAGTAGCACAACTGTA
Source organism: Cherax quadricarinatus (assembly GCF_038502225.1). Lineage (NCBI taxonomy): Eukaryota > Metazoa > Arthropoda > Malacostraca > Decapoda > Parastacidae > Cherax > Cherax quadricarinatus. The sequence continues at coordinate 34,463,060 of NC_091297.1, read as the reverse complement.
CAGTAGTGCGTTTGTTGACAACATGGCGGAGGGTACACAGTGTAAACACAGCTATAGTGATACACCTGCAGACAAGCAAACCAGTGGATAGATGGACAGAATTATTAAAATTGAAGAAAATCGGTTAAGGCAATAAGGATTAATACGGAAAATATATATGGAAAAGCTATTTCATAAAATAATATAGAAGTTTTAAAGGCGTCGTTACAGTAAATGAAGAAGACACTAAGTGAGCAGCTGAGGTAATAGAGATATAGACATGATAAATCAAGAATTATTTGTAAATAAGGATAATACTGAGAAGGAAATTAAGATTTTAGTACACTAAAAAAATTAATTAGACAATAGTTATGCAGGAAAATCTAAGGATAAGACTCAGAAAAGCAGGTACAGCTAACACGAGATATTTCTGAAAATGTCAACAAAAGCTAAGAGGAGAGATAAAGTCTGAAGAATATAAATATGAAACTGAAGACAATTTTGTGAAAGTCACTTGAGAAATGACAAAGGTTTAACAACAAGTGTTGTTAGCTGAGGTAAGTTACTGAGGGACGCTCTTGTTACCAATAAAACAATTGCCTTTTTTTTAGACTTTACTGAACAGAAATAAAATCACGAACAGAAAGAATCAAAGAAGAAGAACAACTGAATGAAATGAGAAAATTCCTTTAGAATTTCAGCTTTGAAGAATATATTGTAGCTTATAGGACTATTAAGAACATAAGAACATAAGAACATAAGAACGAAGGAACACTGCAGAAGGCCTACTGGCCCATGCGAGGCAGGTCCAAGTCTCCTACCGGCTTAAGCCAATGCACCCAACCTAGTCAGGTCAGGTCACATTGACTTAAGGGAGGAACACGGCAACCGACCTGGTAGCACAAGCTATCAGGTCTAACTCACACCCACCCACATCCACTCATGTATTTATCCAACCTATTTTTAAAGCTACACAACGTTCTGGCCTCTATAACGGTACTTGGGAGTTTGTTCCACTCATCCACAACTCTATTACCAAACCAGTACTTTCCTATATCCTTCCTGAATCTGAATTTTTCCAACTTAAAACCATTGCTGCGAGTCCTGTCTAGGCTAGATATTTTCAGCACACTATTTACATCCCCTTTATTTATTCCTGTCTTCCATTAGACAAGATCTTTCAAAAGAGGATATGATGAAAATAAAAGATTCCACAAACACTGCCAAGAAGGTGATTGAGGTGTTGAAACAAATGGGAAACATTGGGGACGGAAACTTACGACGTTTCGGACGGACTTGGACCATTAACTAATCACTATGTGACTTGTTAATGGTCTAATTCAGACTCAGACTTCGTCATAAATTTCAGTCTCCTATGTGAGAGTTATCTGAGTGTTGTTCCAGTGATGGATATTATCAATGTCAAAAAACTGATAGAGTTTGTCCATCGACACCGAACTGGAAAAAAATATATTTTAAAGAAGGTTGTAGTTGACAGAAATTACTCTGTGTGAAAAAAAAAATAGGAAAAAAAGGGAAAGTTTGGCAATAATGGTAGAAGACTCCTCCAGTTATGGAAATTTAAATCGAAAATACGTAAAATATTGAAATTTTAGTGATAAAGAGTACAGAAAGAGATGAAAACTCTTGGTTGTACAAGTATACAAGCCACCATATAATAATACTTGGAAAAGGAGATGAATTCGATAGGATAAATGACCATTACATAATATACTTAGGAAATTATTAATGAAAAGTGACCGTGCGTGTAGATTTAACTGTACAGAAATATTCCGACCAGCCTTTGAGGCTGGAAATGTAAATAAATGGTTAATATAGCGACAATTGTTTTTATGCATCAGTATATAAATGAAACGACAAGAATGAGAGAAGACAATACACCATCAATATTAGATTTAGTAAACTCTGTTTAAGTCGTAATAAACGATTGTCGATGAATAAACAAAAATGGTGGATAGGACGCTCGAGGCTTGAGGCGCTTTACCGCTGAGTTACGGCCTTCTATTGGGAAAGTTTCACAGTAGGCTCTGTTGGGTCCTATCGGTGCCAGTGCCTACCATCTGTAACCCAGCTATCCTTTCCCACAACCTCAGTAGTTATCGCGGTAAATCTATACTCACCTCCATCAAAGCGACTTCGATTTAAGTCTTAATGAACGGTAATCACTGACGGTAGGTACCGACGCTAAGCACTGACACAGACAGAACACAACAGTGCCTTCTGTGAGACTTTCCTATTAGAAGTCCTGTAGCTCAGGGGTAAAGAGCTGGACATGTTAATTTCTAGACCAGGTTCAAGCCTCCCGTCCATCTTTCTGTTTATTAATTAGATTTAGTGTTTACTCGAACTGAGGAAATTTTCAACGTAACCTATTTAAACCCACTTGGAAGAAGTGATCGTCTTCTGTTGGAAATAACATAATGGAAATAACATAATGGAAATAACATAATGGAAATAACATAATGGAAATAACATAATGGAAATAACATAATGGAAATAACATAATGGAAATAACATACTGGAAATAACATACTGGAAATAACATACTGGAAATAACATACTGGAAATAACATACTGGAAATAACATACTGGAAATAACATAATGGAAATAACATACTGGAAATAACATACTGGAAATAACATACTGGAAATAACATAATGGAAATAACATACTGGAAATAACATACTGGAAATAACATACTGGAAATAACATACTGGAAATAACATACTGGAAATAAGATACTGGAAATAACATACTGGAAATAACATACTGGAAATAACATACTGGAAATAACATACTGGAAATAACATACTGGAAATAACATACTGGAAATAACATACTGGAAATAACATACTGGAAATAACATACTGGAAATAACATACTGGAAATAACATACTGGAAATAACATACTGGAAATAACATACTGGAAATAACATACTGGAAATAACATACTGGAAATAACATACTGGAAATAACATACTGGAAATAACATACTGGAAATAACATACTGGAAATAACATACTGGAAATAACATACTGGAAATAACATACTGGAAATAACATACTGGAAATAACATACTGGAAATAACATATGGAAATAACATAATGGAAATAACATACTGGAAATAACATACTGGAAATAACATACTGGAAATAACATACTGGAAATAACATACTGGAAATAACATAATGGAAATAACATACTGGAAATAACATAATGGAAATAACATACTGGAAATAACATACTGGAAATAACATACTGGAAATAACATACTGGAAATAACATACTGGAAATAACATACTGGAAATAACATACTGGAAATAACATACTGGAAATAACATACTGGAAATAACATACTGGAAATAACATACTGGAAATAACATACTGGAAATAACATACTGGAAATAACATATGCTGTGGAATATGCCTTAGTAGATAAAAAAAATCATAAACAGGAAAAATTAGTTTATGAGAAAGGGAGTTACAATACTTTGAACAGTAGTCAAGAGAAATTAAATAGAAGAATATACTACAAAGGACAGATATAAATAAACTGTACAAAGAGTTCTATAATACATATAAAAATGGAATAGAACAGTTTATTCCAAAGAGGAATATAAGAGGGAACAATAAATGGTAATTTAATGGATGGTGTTGGAGAGCTATGGAAAAAAATAAGGAAGAGCTTAAAACGAACATAGGAAATGAGATAATCATGAAACTTAGCAGAGACTGAAGGAGGTTAGAAATGAATATATAAATACAAGGAGAGAGAAGAAATAAATTTTGAAAATGAAAAAGTAGACAAGAACAAGGAAGAATCAAACATTTTATTTAAGTTTGTAAAAATATTGTAAACTAAATGTTAAATATATAATACAAAGAATGAATGAGAACAACAAAGTCACTGAGGGTAAGTTATTAAGGTTAAGTTACGGAAATTGTTCAAGAAAATAACTGATGGGCAGATTGTATTTAGTTGGACTTTAAGTTAAGACAACTTATGATCAAGTTTACCGTAAAAAAACTAATTTGGGAATTTCAAACTATAGGTGGAATTCAAAGTAAATTATTCCAATGGACGAGAAACGTTTTGCTTGAGGAGAAAATAAGAAGTTATAAGAAGAAAAAGGTCTGCATGGGTGGCTGTGACGAGTGGGGTGCTTCAAGGATCTGTACTTGCCCCAATAATGTTTCTAATTTACATAAAATAATTAAGAGAAGGAATAAAAAAATATGCAAATGTGTCTGCAGATGATGCAAAAATTTAAAACAAAATTATGAAAATGACTGTAAATCTTTATAAGAAGATCTGAATGCAATGATCACATGGACTGATAGATGTACGATGGAATTTAATGCTGATAAATGCCATGGAATTGAAATGGGAGAGAGTAAAATCAGTCCACATGAAGACTGTGATAAAATTCTGAAAGTCTCAGATAGAGAAATAAATTTATCATAAGTTAATATTAACAAAAATATTGTTACCGAAAGATACTAGTGACTGTTAAACTGTTAACTTTCACTGACACTTGTGAAAATAGCTTTTAAATATATGACTGATGAAATGTTGATGAAGTTGTGTTTAACTTTTATTGGGTCGAAACTGATATATCCAGTTGTGGTGTCCACAACTGGAAAAAAACATAGAAAAGTTAGAAAATGTTCAAAGAAGAGCTAAGAAATGACTGCCAGAATTGAGTAACATAAACTATGATGAAAAGTCAAAAAACGTTAAGTTGCCATTGTTGGCTGATAGCAGGAAAAGAGGAGACATTATAACCACATAAAAGTCTTGAAAGGACTTGCATGAGTAGATAAAGAAGACTTCTTACTACCTACAACACAGCAGAAGCTACCGTTGCAAACTGTGGAATAAATGGAGTGGAAAGGATGGCAGAATTTTTTTCCTTCTCCAACAGAATCGTCTACTAGTGTAATATATTTAAGGAGGAATTAGTAAGTGTTGCAACAACTGGAAATTAAAAAAAAAAAAAAAACTTATGACGAACAGAGAACTGAAGATGAGTTACCACGAGTATAATTCTGCTAGTAGGTATTACATACAAATACACACATACACACACACACACACACACACACACACACACACACACACACACACACACACACACACACACACACACACACACACACACACACACAAGCAAAGCTCACAGGTATGATAACAGATGCCATCTTTCCAACGGGAAATCAGTTCCTGAGGAAAGATAGAGGGAACAGAGGGGGTGGAGGAGTGGCACTGCTGGTCAAAAACCGATGGGATTTTGATGAGCTGGAGAGAGGAGACAGCAGAGAAGCAAGGGATTACATAGTAAAAACGCTTCAGTCTGTAGGTCCCAAGGCGGTAATTACAGTGATGTATAACCCATCACAGAACAGCAGGAGGCCAAGGCAAGAGTATGATGAGAGTAATAGAGCGATGGTTGACACAATGGCTGAAGTGGCCAGAAGGGCTCATGCGAGTAGGGCAAAGCTACTGATCATGGGTGACTTCAACGACAAGGAAATCGATTGGGAGAACTTAGAGACACATGGGGGCTATGAAACGTGGAGGGCTAAGATGATGGAGGTGATACTGGAAAACCTCATGTACCAACACATAAGGGACACTACCAGAGAAAGAAGAGAGGATGAACAAGAGAGACTGGACCTAGTATTCACTTTGAGTAGTGCAGATATTGACGACATCACATATGAAAGATCCCTTAGGGCCAGAGATCATGTGGTTTTTAAGATTCGAATATACAGTAGAGTTACAAGTGGAGGGGGAAGCAGAAAGAGCCAGATGAATGAAGCCAAACTACAAGAAGAGGGACTACACGGGAATGAAGAACTTCCTATGTGGGGTTCAGTGGGACAGAGAACTGGCAGGGAAGTCAGTAAACGAGATGATGGAATATGTGACTACAATATGCAAGGAAGATGAGGAAAGGTTTGTACCAAAGGGTAACGGGAATAATGAAAAAGCCAGGATAAGCCCGTGGTTCACCCAAAGGTGCAGGGAGGCCAAAACCAAGTGTCCTAGTGAATGGAAGAAATATAGAAGGCAAAGGACCCAGAAGAATAAGGAGAGCAGTCGTAGAGCCAGAAGTGAATATGCACAGGTAAGAAGGGAGGCCAAACGACAATATAATAATGACATAGCAGTGAAAGCCAAATCTGACCCGAAGCTGTTGTACAGCCACATCAGGAGGAAAACAACAGTCAAGGACCAGGTAATCAGGCTAAGGAAGGAAGGAGGAGAGACAACAAGAAACGACCGAGAAGTATGTGAGGAACTCAACATGAGATTCAAGGAAGTGTTCATAGAGGAGACAAAATGGACTCCAGAAAGACAGAGAGGTGGGGTATGCCACCAGGTGTTGGACACAATACATACAACCGAGGAAGAAGTGAAGAGGCTTCTGAGTGAGCTAGATACCTCAAAGGCAATGTGGCCAGATAACATCTCTCCATGGGCCCTGAGAGAGGGAGCAGAGGCGCTATGTGTACCCTTAACAACAATATTCAATACATCTATCGAAACAGGGAGATTGCCTGAGGCATGGAAGACAGCAAATGTAGTCCCAATTTTTAAAAAGGCGACAGACATGAAGCACTAAACTACAGACCAGTGTCACTGGCATGTATAGTATGCAAAGTCATAGAGAAGATTATCAGAAGAGTGGTGGAACATCTAGAAAGGAATGATCTCATCACCAGCAGCCAACATGGTTTCAGAGACGGGAAATTCTGTGTCACAAACCTACAGGAGTTCTATGACATGGTGACAGCAGCAAGACAAGAGAGAGAGGGGTGGGTGGATTGCATTTTCTTGGACTGCAAGAAGGCGTTTGACAGAGTACAACACAAGAGATTAGTGCAAAAACTGGATGACCAAGCAGGGATAACAGGGAAGGCACTACAATGGATCAGGGAATACTTGTCAGGAAGACAGCAGCGAGTAATGGTACGTGGCGAGGTGTCAGAGTGGGCACCTGTGACCAGCGGGGTCCCACAGGGGTCAGTCCTAGGACCAGTGCTGTTTCTGGTATTTGTGAACGACATGACGGAAGGAATAAACTCCGAGGTGTCCCTGTTTGCAGATGACGTGAAGTTGATGAGAAGAATTCATTCGATCGAAGACCAGGCAGAACTACAAAGGGATCTGGACAGGCTGCAGACCTGGTCCAGCAATTGGCTCCTGGAGTTCAATCCCACTAAGTGCAAAGTCATGAGGATAGGGGAAGGGCAAAGAAGACCGCAGACGGAGTACAGTCTAGGGGGCCAGAGACTACAAACATCACTCAAGGAAAAATATCTTGGGGTGAGTATAACGCCAGGCACATCTGAAGTGCACATCAACCAAATAATGGCTGAAGCATATGGGCGCCTAGCAAACCTCAGAACAGCATTCCGACATCTTAATAAGGAATCGTTCAGGACTCTGTACATCGTGTACGTTAGGCCCATATTGGAGTATGCGGCACCAGTTTGGAACCCACACCTAGCCAAGCATGTAAAGAAACTAGAGAAAGTGCAAAGGTTTGCAACAAGACTAGTCCCAGAGTTAAGAGGTATGTCCTACGAGGAGAGGTTAAGGGAAATCAACCTGACGACACTGGAGGACAGGAGAGATAGAGGGGACATGATAACGACTTACAAAATACTGAGAGGAATTGACAAGGTGGACAAAGACAGGATGTTCCAGAGATTGGACACAGTAACACGGGGACACAGTTGGAAGCTAAAGACACAGATGAATCACAGGGATGTTAGGAAGTATTTCTTCAGCCACAGAGTAGTCAGTAAATGGAATAGTTTGGGAAGCGATGTAGTGGAGGCAGGATCCATACATAGCTTTAAGCAGAGGTACGATAAAGCTCACGGTTCAGGGAGAGTGACCTAGTAGCGACCAGTGAAGAGGCGGGACCAGGAGCTCGGACTCGACCCCTGCAACCTCAATTAGGTGAGTACAACTAGGTGAGTACACACAGACACACACAGACACACACAGACACACACACACACACACACACACACACACACACACACACACACACACACACACACACACACGCACACGCACACGCGCACACACACACACACACACACACACACACACACACACACACATTTTTCCCTGGAAAGCTACGTTCATCTTCCACTAAGTGGGTTTGCCAGTAAAGGTTTAGTTATCAGTCGTCGCGGATGTTGTGTGTGTGTGTGTGTGTGTGTGTGTGCGTGAGAGAGAGAGAGAGAGAGAGAGAGAGAGAGAGAGAGAGAGAGACTTCAACACAGTAGTGATGAAGGTGGCTTTACTGTTATGTACAAGGCCAATATTGTCAAAGTACCACACTTGACTCCACTTCGAGGACAGCGTGAAGCAAGCTTCTATACCACAAGACGGGCAGAAAGCAGCAACTTCACTCTGGCTGTACCCTTCTCCAGAACATCACTTCATCTGAGATCATTTATCCCCAGGATGACTCGAGTATGGAACACATTCGTACAGCATTATGATGTCAACGAGATAAAGTCAGTTGATCAAATGAAAATGCTGGACCACAGATGGCTCCAGCTTCATCCTGTTCCCTACTTGTATGTCTCATAACAATAAAAATGTTTTCATATGAGCTGATGTAAGTAACAGCTCTTAGCTTGTCAATAAAGTTAGGAATCCTTAACCTGTAAATAGCTTGTCAATAAAGCTAGGGATCCTTAACCTTGTCAAACCCTGTGTAAAAAGAGAGAGAGAGAGAGAGAGAGAGTACGAATATGTTAGTACATATTAAAGGCAGATACATTAAGTAACTTTATTTAGGCACCGGTACACATAAGTACAATTATCACACTTGTGTAAATTAGCCAGGATAACTCAGAAAAGAAATCAAGACGATAGTCTTCCTTCCTATAATCCTGAGTACATAGTCGAAATATGATCCGATTCTTATTTTAAGAGCTACTACTACTAATTTGATATAAATTCAGAGAAATGTTACATCTATATTAAAAGACAAGAACACCAATAAAAGATCCTTCTTGAAAGACATGTTAGCATGGCATGAGAGTTAAGAAAATAAGATGAGTGGGTTGGACGGGGCCGTCTTGGAAAACAGTGTTCTTGAGGGTGCTAGTGTTGTCCTGGAGGACAGTGTTCTTGAGGGTTCTAGTGTTGTCCTGGAGGACAGTGTTCTTGAGGGTGCTAGTGTTGTCCTGGAGGACATTGCAACAAAAGGAGATGGTGGACCTGGTGATGAAACAAGTAAAGACAAAGCTTTCAATTTACAGAGGCACAAAATAGCGATACTACTGGAGATGGAACAAAAGGAGATGATGCCTCTGGGAATATTGTTGATACATTACCAGCAAAACCTGGTGGAAGTATTGATGTCCATACAGGGGCGGTAGGTAGAAGGGAAACAGCAAAAATGCACCAGCAGCGAACGTAGCTACAAAAAATCCTAGCAAACAAAATTTCGATCTATGCAAATTCTTTGCCTTGGGTATCTGCAGGCATAGTATATCTGGTAAAATAGGTGGGACATGCCCCATTGACCATTCCAAAAAATGCCTCACCCACATGACAACAGGAGGGTGCAACTCCCCTTCCTCTAGCATATTTCACCCCGAAATGTGTCACTCGTCACTCCATGAAAGAAAATGCTACAACCATACTGCCAGGCACATCATCTAAACGGGACAAGAAGACACAGACCAGCCAGACTATGGGAAACAAAAGAGGGGAGCCATAACCTCTCCAGAGAAAGAGGATTTTTAGGGCCAGGAAGGAAAAAAGACTGCCAAGAAATGACAACAATCTTACAGCAACTGAAAACACTTTTGGAGCAGAGACACAGTCATTGGTCTCCACTCCAGAACAACAAATATTAGAGCCAACAAATAAAACACCCCTAAATTCCATTAGTATAACGACATTTGTGTTTGCAAACATACAGGGTCTAAAGCCGTCAACAAACAACAAAATTCCTTACATCAAGGGACTGCTCATGGAGTCAACTGCAATATTTGCAACATTCACTTACCCAAATAAAGCATCATTATGACAACGAAATATGGATCTCAGGTTATAACCTATTCAGATGCGACAGACTAAACAGGTGTCAAGGGGGGATTGGCTTGTACGTCACAGAGTCGTTCATTTGCTCAGAACTACTAAACACCTCAAATGATGTAGTTGAAATTTTGGCGGTAAAGATTGAAAACCAAAACCCTGCCATTGTGGTGGTATACAAGCCTCCAGATGAAACTTCCCAGCAATTCCGGGAGCAGCTTTTGAAAACTGACCACTGTCTGGAAAATCTCCCAACTCCTGTCACAAACATCTTGCTACTGGGAGATTTCAACTTGAGACACCTAAAATGGAGGAGTGAAGCAACTCAGATGAAAATTCACACACAAGAGCTATTAAATTTCTGCACCAAATTCACCTTAAACGAGCAAATATTAGAGCCTACAAGACTAGAAAATACGCTGGACTTCATCATCACTAACAACGACGACCTGATATGTAATATAACCATATCAAAGACAATACACTCAGATCACAACATAATAGCGGTACAGACATGTATGCACAGGGCTCCTGACCAGCAAAATGTGATCACTCATGAGGGTGTCTTCACAAAATTCAATTTCAATAACAAAAACAAACAATGGAAGTCAACCATGTCCTAAGTAAGTTTATTCAGGTATACACAAATACAGTTACATAGAATTATCATACATAGCAGCATATGTGTAGAGAACCTGGGATAACCCAAAAAAGTCAGAGTGACTTATTTCCATTGGGGTCCTAAATGAAACAAGCTGGGAAGATATCCTAAACAACAGATTCGAACCTTTGCCTAGAAAAAAATAAACTCTGTGGTTCTTGAGATCTGCTCAAGGCACATTCCATTAAGAAAAAGAAAGAGAAGATGTAAACTAGAAAGAGAGAGACGCTCCCTATACAGACGAAGGCGATGAGTCACAGAGCTGCTGAGCTGGGCCAATATATCTGATATATTCGAAGGGAGGCACTGGTTAATGAAATTGCAAATATCGAACTTAAGCTGAAGGAATCTTACAGGAGACAAGAATCACAGGAAGAACTAAAAGCCATAAAGGAAATTAAAAAAAAAATACTTCTTCTCTTATGCCAAATCTAAGGGAAAAACAACATCCAGTATTGGGCCCCCTGCTTAGCCGGGATGGGACATACACAGATGACAGCCAAGATGTGAGTGAGATACTAAACTTCCAATATGACTCAGTGTTCAGCGAGCCGCTGCCCATCCAAATGAATTCTTTATGAACGAGACCCTAAATTTAGTCATCTCAAAAATCTTGGATATTATTCTAACGCCCAAGACTTTGAAAAGGCAATATATGACATGCACATGCAATCTACTCCCGGCCCAGACTCCTGGAACTCCGTTTTCAACAAGAACTGTAAGAAGCTCCTGTCGCGTGCCTTCAGCATTCTATGGAGAGGAAGCATGGACACAGGGGTCATCTCACACTCACTAAAAAAACAGACATAGCCCCACTCTACAAAGATGGCAGTAAAGCAACTGCAAAGAACTAACATCCCATATCGTAAAAATCTTAGAAAGGTTCTAAGAAGCAAGATCGCCAACCACCTAGATACCCATCAATTACACAACTCAGGGCAACAAGGGTTTAGAGCAGGTCGCTCCTGCCTGTCCCAACTACTGGATCACTATGACAAGGTCCTGGATGCTGTAGAGGATAAACAAAATACAGATGTAGCATTCACACACTTTGCAAAAGCTTTCGACAAGTGTGACCATGGTGTAACAGCACACAAAATGCGTGATAAAGGAATAACAGGAAAAGTTGGTAGATGGATCTATAACTTCCTGACAAATAGAACACAAAGAGTAATAGTAAACAGAGTAAAGTCTGAGGCAGCTACGGTGAAAAGCTCTGTTCCACAAAGCACAGTACCATACAATAGAACGAAATTGTGATGTGATAAGAACATAAGAAGGAACACTGCAATAGGCCTACTGACCCATACGGAGCAGGTCCATGTCACCCCCCCCGGAATAGCCCAATGACCCACCCAGTCTGGTCACCTCCACTCAAGGAAAGAGCACGGCACCAGACCCAGCAGCACAAGCTAGTCAGGTCCAACTCACATCCATCCACACCCACTCATGTATTTATCTAACCTATTTTTAAAACTACACAACGTTTTAGCCTCAATAACTGTACTCGGGAGTTTGTTCCACTCATCCACAACTCTATTACCAAACCAGTGCTTTCCTATATCCTTCCTGAATCTGAATTTTTCCAACTTGAAACCATTGCTGCGAGTCCTGTCTTGGCTGGAAATTTTAAGCACGCAATTTACATCCTCTTTATTTATTCCTGTTTTCCATTTATACACCTCGATCATATCCTCCCTAATTCTACGCCTTTCTAGAGAGTGCAGATTCAGGGCCTCAGTCTATCCTCACAGGGAACATTTCTGATACATGGGATTAACTTTGTCATCCTCCTCTGTACGTTTTCCAGAGCATTTATATCCATTCTGTAATACGGTGACCAGAACTGAACAGCATAGTCTAAATGAGGCCTAACCAAGGATATATAGAATTGAAGAACAACCTGAGGACTTCTATTATTTATACTTCTAGGTATGAAGCCAAGAATTCTGTTAGCTTTATTGCGAACACTAATGCACTGTTGTCTTGGTTTTAGATTACTACTAACCAGAACTCCTAAATCCTTTTCACAATCAGTAGTATTAAGATCTACATTATTTAGTTAATATGTCGCATGGTTATTTCCCTGTCCAACATTTAGAACTTTGCATTTGAATATATTAAACTGTATCTGCCACTTCTCCGACCATTGCATCAGTCTATTCAAATCATCCTGGAGTGCTCTAGTGTCCTCAGTAGAATGAATTGAACGGCCTATTTTGGTGTCATCAGCAAATTTGCTTATGTCGCTATTTATTCCCTCATCTATGTCGTTTATGTAAATTGTGAACAATGGGCCTAACACTGACCCTTGCGGAACACCGCTTGTGACGTGCCCCCATTCTAATTTCTCCCCATTTATGCAAACTCTCTGCTGCCTATTAGTCAGCCATGCCTCTACCCAGGAAAAAATTTCTCCTCCTATTCCGTGTGCCTTAAGCTTTCTCAGTAGCCTCTGATGTGGAACTCTATCGAAAGCCTTACTGAAGTCCATATACACAATATAATATTCATTACCCGTGAAGGACAAGGGTGTGATAATGTCAGAGGATCTCGCCTTCAAAGACAGCAACAATGTATCTACCGTATCTGTTAGGAAAATGACAGGATGGATAATGAGAACATTAAGAACTAGGGACGCCAAGCCCACGACGATTCTCTTGAAATCGCTTGTTCTCTTTAGGCTGGAATACTGTTGTACACTTACTGCCCTCTTCAAGGCAGGCAAAATTGTTTACCTGGAGAGTGTACAAAGAACTTTCACGGCACACATAATTACGATAAGGCACCTAAATTTCTGGGAACGGTTAAGTCCCTTGATTTATTTTTCCTGGAACAAAGGAGAGAGAGATGCATAATAATATATACACTTGGAAAATGGTAGAGGGACTAGTACCAAACTGGCACACGAAACTCATTCCTATGAAAGCAAAAGACTCGGCAGGAGATGCAACATTCCTCCAATGAAAAGCAGGGGCGTCACGAGTACACTGAGAGACAACACAGTAAGTGTCAGGGGCCCAAGACTATTCAACTGCCTCCCAGCATACATAAAAGGGATTACCAACAGACCCCTGGCTGTCCTCAAGAAGGCACTGGACACGCACGTAAAATCAGTACCTGTCCAACCGGGCTGTGGTTCGTACGTCAGTTTGCGTGCGGCCAGCAGTAACAGCCTGGAAACAATTTGCTTGACTTGGTTCTTGCCAACAAAGAATCACTAATTAATAATCTTGAGCTTAATGATGAGCTTAGGGAAAGTGGTCACAAATCACTTAGTTTCAATATATCATGGAATTACCCAGATAACTGCAATCAAATCTCTGTCCCAGATTTTCGCTTGGCCGACTTCATGGGACTGAAAAATTACCTGGGTGGGCTAAATTGGAATGTCCTGACTATGGGTCAGGTAGGTGATCTTGGTTGCCAATATGACGTTTTTCAGAGCATAGTTCTAGCTGCCCAGACAACTTTTGTTCCGAGTAGGGAAATTAGATCTAACAAAAATTATCCCAAATGGATGAACAATGTATTAAAACATCTCATTGGTCAAAAGAGAGGCATGTATAGTCGTATCAAAAGAGGGGATGGGCAGTTAAGAAACCAATATATTCATTTAAAAGAGAAATAAAGAGAGGAATAACAAAAGCAAAAAAGGGATTATGAGGCTAAGGTAGCAAGGGATTCAAAGACTAACGCAAAATGGTTTTTTCTGGTATACAGAAGTAAGATTAGGTACAAGATAGGCCCACTTAAGAGTAACTCTGGTCAGATCACTGACATTGATAAGGATATGTGTGAAATTCTCAATACCTACTTCCTCTCAGTTTTCACCCAGGAAAATACTAGCGATATTCCTGAAATAATAGATTATGTAGAACAGGATGATAATAAACTATGCACGATTGCGGTAACTAGTGACATGGTTCTCAGACAAATAGAGAAACTAATACCTAACAAATTCCCAGGTCCCAATGAACTATTTGCAAGGGTGTTAAAGGAATGTAAAGAGGAACTTAGCATACCTTAGGCTAATCTTTTTAACGTATCACTACAAACTGGCAGAGTGCCTGATAAGTGGAAAATGACAAATGTCATACCTATTTACAAGGCAGGTGACAGGGCCTTAGCTTCGAACTATAGACCAATAAGCCTTACCTCCATAGTGGGAACATTTATGGAATCAATAATTGCCGAGGCAATTCGCGGCCATCTTGAAAGGAATCAATTGATTAATGAATCTCAACACGGTTTTACAAAGGGGCGTTCCTGTCATACGAATTTACTAACTTTTTTCACTAAGGTGTATGAGGAGGTAGATCATGGTAATGAATATGATATTGTGTATATGGACTTCAGTAAGGCTTTCGATAGAGTTCCACATCAGAGGCTATTGAGGAAACTTAAGACACACGGAATAGGAGGAGAACTTTTTTCCTGGGTAGAGGCATGGCTGACTAATAGGCAGCAGAGAGTTTGCATAAATGGGGAGAAATCAGAATGGGGGCACGTCACAAGCGGTGTTCCTCAGGGGTCAGTGTTGGGCCCGTTGTTGTTCACAATTTACATAAACGACATAGATGAGGGAATAAATAGCGACATAAGCAAATTTGCTGATGACACCAAAATAAGCCGTCCAATTCATTCTGATGAGGACACTAGAGCACTCCAGGATGATTTGAATAGACTGACGCAATATTCGGAGAAGCGGCAGATGCAGTTTAATATTGACAAATGCAAAGTTCTAAATGTTGGACAGGTAAATAACCATACCACATATAAACTAAATAATGTAGATCTTAATACTGCTGATTGCGAAAAGGATTTAGGAGTTCTGGTTAGCAGTAATCTAAAACCAAGACAACAGTGCATTAGTGTTCGCAATAAACTTTAGTGTTCGGTCATCGATATGACGGAGTGAGCTTGATGTGTTTCTAGTATGTTATAAATTCTCTTTCTAAGACACTTAAGACACTTTCACTCTTGTAACTTTTACCGTATCTTTTAAATGAAAATTTTAATGTGTGGTTTAACAGTCAATATTCCTACTTAGTTGATTAGCAAGCTTCCTACCGACCATTCACCGCCAAGCTGAAGTTCCCCAGCACTTTGCTATTGCTAAAGCTGGGGTGTGGCTCCAAGGGCCTTCTCGGCCCTTCCTGCCGCCTCCTGCCTGCCTCCTGCCGTACAACCTCACATCGCCAGCTGCCTACCGCTGACTCCAGCAAACCTCACACATCGACATCAACGCCTGCAGTACACCTGCACAAATTGCCCAAAGTGGACAGGCCACTTACCTTAATCTTCCCTCCTCTTCCACCATCCCAACCCTTTCTCATATTTCCATCATTTCCCATCCTTCTTCCTTCCCCATCTTACCAGAGCTCTAGCCAGAAACCTTGAACTTTGAACCTATTCCTACTTACAACCAATTATGAATGACTGAGGAACATCCACAACCAAGTCTAGTATTCAACTGTTTGACGTATAAAAACTCTCCGATGAGTTACTTCTCTCAAGAACACCAGTGGAAATAACTCTCTTTGTTCTAGGTAATTTACACATGTTGTTTATGTATGATATGTTGTGCAACTGTATTTATGTGTATTTGCACCTAAATAAACTTACTTGAAGATGACGAAGAGGTTTTTCTATTGACTGGTGAGAACATTAAGTTTCATGTGCCCTAAGTGAGCTCTGGAACGCTCTTAGTAAACCAGTAACACTGTACGGGGAAGCTGCATGGTTAAGGTTTAATAATATTTGCATCTTGAATAATAGATCAAGTTTTATGACGTTAAATTCCAACATTGTGACTGCTAGACACTGACGGCGCAGAGTTAACGTTATATTATATCCACCGCCGTCTTTCAGATCCCGCTATCTTATGTTTCCGGAGAAAACTCCATGCTTAGGTACGCCTTTAAAGAAATATTAACGTTCAGGATCAGCGTGTAATGGAGTCAACCTATCATAACGTACAATTATAAACTCGTTCATCTAATATCAGATGTTGACAACTAGACTTTGAGGAAAAAATAAGCAAAATAGAAAAGTTTCTATATAATAAATGTTTATAACTATGAGATACCCTGATCTAGGGACCTGAAGCATATTATACATAAACTGTAACTTTGTGGAATATAAATGTTTGTAATGTAAGTCAGAGAAAACGAGACCATGTTTCCACGACTTTGAGCCAAGGTCGGTCACCAACTGTAAAAGCCCCGGGCAGGCAAGTGTACCAGCGAATCTACAACAACAACCCACGACACAAAATATGAAGAAGCGCGTTTAAATTTAAATAACCACTTGAATAATAACTGTGAACCAAATTAAATTATCACTATGTAAAGCGTAATTAATTACTTGGCGATAAAACGGACGGGAAAAAAACTGTAATGGCGTTCGACACGGAGATAGGCACTCAACAGTGGCACTATGACAAGCATAATGAAACCAAGCACTGGTGCCAATCCTCCAGCCTCGAAGAACTCTGGACTAACGCCAGCTATCCAAGATCATTGTGGCAACGCAAATAATTTAATTAATGTTTGAGAGAACTTACTGCATACATTCCAATGTTAAGCACCTTTGTTTGAGATTATAAATTATCGTCTTCATTAGAAACAAAGTCTGCACAAACATTGGCTTATACTGTAAACAGAGATTATTATGTTTTAACACAGCTGACGCTATAAAGTTCCTCTCCATGACAGATATTTGGAATGATAACCGGAGATCCAAACAATTTTTTCAGATGACTGGATTTCCTAATGTCGATAAATATTATACTTGAGTCTTGCGCTATCTCAGAGAGTACTTAAGTACCTGTCTTGTGGCATCGGATGACCTGTTTGTCCGACATAAAACCTGTCACGGCTTGACAAAGCTCCTGGAGAGCGAAACGTTGCAACAATTAAATATCACATTAGATGCACATGTGTGCTATTTCCTAACATATTGTCAGTAGTTCTACCAACATTATTACGACATAAAACCCGTCACACTCAGTACCTGGCATCCAGTATATATTCCTGCCAACACTGACCAGTGTATTCCTCACTAATGTGTTTGATCCTCCCTGTGGTCTTTAAACTCGCATTCGTGTTAAATCTCTTTAACACTTCAGATATTACTGATGAGTTCTTGTTACCGGGAAGCATCAGCAAGTTCTTACTTGGAGATGTTACTCTAGATTCAGTACTGTGACATGTTGAACCAGCTTCCACCATCTGTGATATGTTGAACCAGCCTCTACCATCTGTGACATGTTGCACCAGCCTCCACCATGTGTGACATGCTGCACCAGCCTCCACCATCTGTGACATGTTGCACCAGCCTCAACCATCTGTGACATGTTGCACCAGCCTCAACCATGTGTGACATGTTGCACCAGCCTGCACCATCTGTGACATGTTGCACCAGCCTCCACCATCTGTGACATGTTGCACCAGTCTCCACCATCTGTGACATGTTGCACCAGCCTCCACCATCTGTGACATGTTGCACCAGCCTCAACCATCTGTGACATGTTGCACCAGCCTCCACCATCTGTGACATGTTGCACCAGCCTCAACCATGTGTGACATGTTGCACCAGCCTGCACCATCTGTGACATGTTGCACCAGCCTCCACCATCTGTGACATGTTGCACCAGCCTCCACCATCTGTGACATGTTGCACCAGCCTCCACCATCTGTGACATGTTGCACCAGCCTCAACAATCTGTGACATGTTGCACCAGCCTCCACCATCTGTGACATGTTGCACCAGCCTCAACCATCTGTGACATGTTGCACCAGCCTGCACCATCTGTGATATGTTGCACCAGCCTCAACCATCTGTGACATGTTGCACCAGCCTGCACCATCTGTGACATGTTGCACCAGTCTCCACCATCTGTGACATGTTGCCATAGCCTCCACCATGTGTGACATGTTGCACCAGCCTCCACCATCTGTAACATGTTGCACCAGCCTGCACCATCTGTGACATGTTGCACCAGCCTGCACCATCTGTGACATGTTGCACCAGCCTGCACCATCTGTGGCATGTTGCACCAGCCTGCACCATCTGTGACATGTTGCACCAGCCTGCACCATCTGTGACATGTTGCACCAGCCTCCACCATCTGTGACATGTTGCACCAGCCTGCACCATCTGTGACATGTTGCACCAGCCTGCACCATCTGTGGCATGTTGCACCAGCCTGCACCATCTGTGACACGTTGCACCAGCCTGCACCATCTGTGACATGTTGCACCAGCCTGCACCATCTGTGACATGTTGCACCAGCCTCCACCATCTGTGACATGTTGCACCAGCCTCCACCATCTGTGACATGTTGCACCAGCCTCCACCATCTGTGACATGTTGCACCAGCCTCCACCATCTGTGACATGTTGCACCAGCCTCCACCATCTGTGACATGTTGCACCAGCCTCCACCATCTGTGACATGTTGCACCAGCCTCCACCATCTGTGACATGTTGCACCAGCCTCCACCATCTGTGACATGTTGCACCAGCCTCCACCATCTGTGACATGTTGCACCAGCCTCCACCATCTGTGACATGTTGCACCAGCCTCCACCATCTGTGACATGTTGCACCAGCCTCCACCATCTGTGACATGTTGCACCAGCCTCCACCATCTGTGACATGTTGCACCAGCCTCCACCATCTGTGACATGTTGCACCAGCCTCCACCATCTGTGACATGTTGCACCAGCCTGCACCATCTGTGGCATGTTGCACCAGCCTGCACCATCTGTGACACGTTGCGCCAGCCTGCACCATCTGTGACATGTTGCACCAGCCTCCACCATCTGTGACATGTTGCACCAGCCTCCACCAGCAGTGCAGTTACTGTCATTCCTCAGGACCGCTGCAACTATCTCATTCATCTAACTGTCTACCTTCAGGACCGCGAAGTTAACAAATCCAGTTAAAGTTGTAGCGAACAACTGCCTACGAAAAAAAAAGTATGAACAGGGAATCAAAATCTAACCTCAGTGACACTGAGCTACAACTTTACTGCCAAAGCAATGCTTTACATACCTCTCTAAATTTAAATATTTCCAGCTTGAGCTCACTGCTGTGAGTCCTGTCTTGGTTAATTTTAATATTTTTTTATTGTCTTCGTTATCGTGCTGTCAGTCAACCCTCGTAGGAAAGATTTCTGATACGCGGAATCAGTTTCCTCAAGCAACAGACGTAATAAAACCACATCTGCTCAACAATAGTCACCCAAGCAACCACATTCAACCAACACACATCAGAAGATCTGCAGTCACTAGCAATATCCACCAGAAAAACAGTCATTTAAAGCAATCATAAGAACCTCCTCAATTAATTTCAGAGACTAGAACACTCACTAGCAGCAAAGGCCAGAATATTCACAACTACTGACAACAATCACCGTAACAATAGCAGTTACTTGTAGCAATCACCAGAACATCCACGCTCAATAACAACAAGTACCAGAACAACCACTATCATTAAGTCACTTAAACAATCACTCAAAACAACCACTGTCGCTCACAACAATCAACCATTCTTTAGCAAGAGTCACCAAAAAATCACAATGACTAACAAGCACCAGATAAAAAAATAGTCACTACCAACAAATACCAGAGCAACCACACTCAGTAGCAAAAAATCACTAGAACAATCACAAGTACTAAAACAACCACAATCAATAACAATAACCGCCGGAATCACAATAAGTAGCAACAAATCACTAAAATAATCACAATCAGTTAGAAGTATCAAGACATACACAATCACTAGCAAGCATAACAGTTAACAATAACAAAAATCAGTAGCTACAATCACCTGAATACCACCAAATAACTAGAACAGCAGCAGCCACCATGACTAACAACAATCACCACAACAATCACAGTCACTAACTAGGACAAAAAAACTCCAGATGGAGGAAAATTATACATACAGCAGAAGCCTCTAAAATGAAATTGAACGCTATAACAATTATAGAGGACGACGAGCAGGAAAGAGAAAGGGAATTACATTTCCATACTATGTAGAGGGAGAGAAGGGATGAAGGGGAGGAAGGAAAGAGGGAGGGAAGAAAGGAAGGAGGATAGAAGGAAGAGGGGAAGGAAACACTAAAGGAAGGGAGAAAGGAAGGAGTGAAAAAGGAAGGAAAGATATACAGAGGAACGCTTGATGACACCAGATGTCAACACTTTCCAGGCAACCCGGATGAGCAGCCATTGATAGTACCCGGATGAGCGGCCATATTGGTAGTACCTGGATGAGCGGCCATATTGGTAGTACCCAGATGAGCGCCCATGTTGGTAGTAACTGGATGAGCGGCCGTATTGGTAGTACCCGGATGAGCGGCCACATTGGCTTTAAGCAGAGTAAACACAGTGTCTTTTGAAATAGCTGAAAAATAATTAAAAATTTCTGAAAATTTGAAATAAAGCGGCTTTAAATTACGGAGATGATCGTCACGCACAGGAAATGTGAGATGCGAAGGAAAGTGGAGGCTAATAAATGGGAAGATACACTGGAGATGGTGTAATGGAGATTGTTGCCGTCACTGATGTATCGACATATCGTCCACATTAACAGAGGATACAGAATGCTACAAAGCCTTGAATACATACAATCAGATTTTTGAATGGCTAGGTTCGTAACTTAACATGGAAGATATGTGGATCCGAACCAATGTCTAGAAAGGATTTACTTGGTATCACTAGAAGTATGCTCGAAGTACATATAAGTACCACTAAGAGAAAAGAAGAGAAGATATAAGATAGGAAGTGAGAAATTCTCCTTCTTCAGGCGAAGACGAAGAATCACAGAACTTCTCAAGGCTGCTAGAGTGTCTGGAGTGCGGAAAGAAACTTAGGCTAGAAAAACAGAAGATACTGAACACATCGAATAAATCATCGAGTCCAAAAGAGACAGAGAGGGCTAAAAACAATAAATGTAATTAAAAGAAATCCAAAATACGTCTCATATGCCATATCCAGGGAAATAAACTCTGTACGTTTTCTAGTGCATTTATATCCATCTGTAATACAGTGACCTGAACTGTGCAGCATAATCTAAATGAGGCCTAACCAAATATGTATAGAGTTGAAGAACAACCAGAGGACTTCTATTATTTATACTTCTTGATATGAAACCAAGGATTCTGTTAGCTTTATTGCGAACACTAATGCACTGTTGTCTTGGTTTCAGATTACTGCTAACCAAGATTCCTAAATCCATACCGCAATCCGTAATATTAAGATCTACATTATTTAGTTTATATGTGGCATGGTTATTTTTCTGTCCAACATTTAGAATTTTGCATTTGTCTATATTAAACTGCATCTGCCACTTCTCCGACCACTGCATCAGTCTATTCAAATCATCCAGGAGTGCTCTAGTGTCCTCATGGAATGAACTGGACGACCTATTTTGGTGTCATCAGTAAATTTGCTTATGTCCCTATTTATTCCCTCATCTATGTCGTTTATGTAAATTGTGAAGAACAACGGGCCCAACACTGACCCCTGTGGAACACCGCTTGTGACGTGCCCCCATTCTGATTTTCCCCATTTATGCAAACTCTCTGCTGCCTATTTGTCAACCATGCCTCTCCTCCTATTCCGTGTGCCTTAAGTTTCCTCAATAGCCTCTGATATGGAACTCAATTGAAAACCTTACTGAAGTTCATATACACAATATCACATTCATTACCATGATCTACCTCCTCAAACACCTTAGTGAAAAAAGTTAGTAAACTCGTATGACAGGAATCCCCCTTTGTAAAACCGTGTTGAGATTCATTAATCAATTTATTCCTTTCAAGATGGCCACGAATTGCTTCGGCAATTATTGATTCCATAAATGTTCCCACTATGGGATAAGGTTTATTGGTCTATAGTTCGAAGCTAAGGCCCTGTCACCTGCCTTGTAAATAGGTATTACATTTGCCATTTTCCACTTATCAGGCACTATGCCAGTTTGTAGTGATATGTAGTAAAGATTAGCCAAAGGTATGCTAAGTTCTTCTTCATATTCCTTTAAAACTCTTGCAAACAGTTCATCAGGACCTGGGGATTTGTTAGGTTTTTAAATTCTCTATTTGTCTGAGGACCATGTCACTAGTTACCCCAATCGTGTATAGTTTATTATCGTCCTGTTCTACATAATCTATTATATCTGGAATTTTGCTAATATCTTCCTCAGTAAAACTGAGAGGAAGTAAGTATTGAAAATTTCATAGTAAGTATTCAAAATTTCCTTATCACTGTCAGTGATCTGACCAGAGTTACTTTTAAGTGGGCCAATCTTGTCCCTAATCTTACTTCTGTATACCTGAAAGAACCCTTTTGGGTTAGTCTTTGAATGCCTTGCGACCTTAGCCTCATAATCCTTTTCGCTTTCCTTATTCCTTTTTTTTTATTTCTCTCTTTAATGAAACACATTGATTTCTTAACTGCCCATTCCTCTTTTGATACTCCTATATATGCCTCTCTTTTGACCAATGAGATGTTTTAATCTATTGTTCATCCATTTGGGATCATTTTTGTTAGATCTAATTTCCCTACTCGGAACAAAAGTTGTCTGGGCAGCTAGAACTATGCTCTGAAAAACGTCATATTGGCAACCAAGATCACCTACCTGACCCATAGTCAGGACATCCCAATTTAGCCCACCCAGGTTATTTCTCAGCCCCATGAAATCGGCCAAGCAGAAATCTGGGACAGATACTTGATTGCAGTTATCTGGGTGATTCTATAATATATTGAAACTAAGTGATTTGTGATCACTTTCTCCAAGCTCATCATTAACCTCAAGTGAATTAGTGAATCTTTGTTGGCAAGAACCAAGTCAAGCAGATTGTTTCCTCTAGTTGGTCCTGTCACAACCTGTTCTAAAAAGCAATCCTGAACCGTATCAAGAAAGTCACTAGACTCAAGATTTCGTGTCATATTGTTCCAATCAGTTTGTCTAAAGTTAAAATCTCCCATTAACACAACATTTTCATATCTAGATGCCTTATGAATTTCGTCCCATAACAGCTTACTGCACTCCCTATCAAGGTTTGGGGGCCTATAAATCACACACAAAATTAATTTTTCACGCCCCTCGAGAAAGCGTAAAATCAGTTCCTTATCAGCCAGGCTGTGGTGCGGCTAACAGTAACAGTGTGGTTGATAAGGCCCTGGTCCCCAGGGAGGTCTGGTCATGGACTGGGCCGCCGTGGCGTTGACAACACCCCACCCTCCGAAAACACCCGCCAGGTAAACAAATAATAAACTACTGTTAGGTATAATGAGCGAAAAACAAGAATGTTAAATAAGCAGCGTTGAGCATGATCAATGTCTCTCCCTCATACTTCACACTTGGACTATTGTTTAAGTGTAAAGCTTTGTAACCAGTTTGAATATTTATGTAACCAGTGTTGTAACCGTTTGTAAGTATTTGTAAATATTTTCGTAACTATCAGTAACCACTTTAAGTATGTTTGTAACCACAGTAAATATTTTTTTTCCAATTCGCAACCATTGTAAGTAAACATTTTTAATAGTAACCGTTTTAAGAGTTTTTGTAGCCGCTGTAAACACACTTGTAAGCATTGTAAACATTTTTGTAAACACTGTAAGCATTTTTAACCATTGTACTGAATACATATAGAAATACACTGAGGAGTACAGTGATGAGTACAGTGAAAAGTACCAACTGATGGTGAGGTTGTTAGAGGATCTTCCCTTCTCCTACTTCCAAACTCCTCCTCCTTCTCTCTTTCTTCCCTTTCCATCCTTTCTCCCCTCAAGGAAGGTTCCTTGACGTTGGTGAGGGGCTCTTGATCTAGGGAATTGGATGTGTGTTCCATTTCCCTGAATTAAGCCTGAATATCTTCCACATCCCCTCCCCCAGGCGCTGCATAATCCTATGGGTTTAGCGCTCCCCCTTGATTATAATTTAATAATCCATCCTTTCTGATCTCCTCCTCCTCCTCCTTATCCTTCCTCCTTCTTCTCTTCTTCCTCCTGTCCCCATTCTTTCTGATCTTCTCTTCCTTCCTCCTCCTTCCCCTCTTCCTCCCCCTCCCCTCCTTCCTCACGTCCCCTTCTCCCATTTCGGTCCTCCCTAACCATCCTCTCTCTCCCATACCTCGCCTTCTTGCTTCCCTCTCCCCTATCTTCCCATTTCCCACCTCCCCTCTCACCCACTTCCCCTCTCCGCACCTCCCCTTTCCACCTCCCTCCCTCTCTCCCTCCTCCTCTCTCTCCCCCACCCCCCAATTAACCACAATACAGGTAAAAAATGGTAGTCAAATGGTAGTCAAATGGTAGTCAACTGGTAGCAGTGAGGTGCACCATGTGCACCTCACTGCTACCACCAAGAGGCTGGCAATGCTGCCGTGATCACTGGTTGACTGTCGTTGATGGTTAATTGTAGTTGACTGTGGTTACCACTGCTGATTCCTGAAATGATGGTTGTAACTACCAGTTGTTATAATGGTGGTTGCTACTACCAACTGTTATAACGGTAGTTGTAATTACAAGTTGTTATAATGGTGGTTGGTATTAATAATTGTTATAATGGTGATTGGTAGCACCAATTTGTGGCCAGCACAGAAGGTCGTATTTATTTAGTGAGCATCACACAGAACCACTCATCCTGAAGTATATTAATAATCTTAAACCCTGGTAGCTTTTCGTCAGTGTGAGTGATGGGGTTCTTGCTCTAACTGAATAATAACTACCATTTGTACATATCTGTCAATCACAGTGAGAATGTGGGCTCCAGGATAGTTCAGCTTGTAGCTAAAATTCGCATTGAACGTCAGTCCCTCAACTGCCTTCAGAAGATTAACGCACACACACACACACACACACACACACACACACACACACACACACACACACACACACACACACAGGAAAAACAATGGACTACATAGTTGGACTTGAGGTTCCAAGGTGGTGGTTGTAATGTATTACCCACCACAGAATAGCAGGGGGCCATGACAAGAATACGATGAGTGTAACAGAGAGATGGGTGAAACACTGGCTGAAGTGGCCAGAAGCGCCCATGTAGGCAGGTCAAAGCTACTGTTTGTGGGTGACTTCAACCACAAAAAAAAATCGACTGGGAAAACCTGGAGCCACATGAGTGCTCAGAAACGTGGAGGACTAAGATGTTGGAGGCGGTACTGGAAAACCTCATGAATCAACACGTTAGGGACACCACCAGAGAGAGTGGAGAAAATGAAACAGCAAGATTGGACTTAGTATTCACCTTGAGCAATGCAGATATTGAGGACATCACGTATGAAAGCCTCTCGGAGTTAGTTATCACGTGGTTCTAAGCATCAAATACATAGTAGAGTTACAAGTGGAGTGGGAGGCAGGAAGGGAAGGAAGAATGAAACCATACAAGACAGGGGACTACACAGGCATGAGGAACTTCCTGCACGAGGTCCAGTAGGATATAGAAATGGCAGGGAAAACAGTAAATGAGCGGAGGAGAAGTTTATTTCCAAGGGCAACAGACATAATAAGAAGGCCAGGACGAGCCCCTGGGTCACCCAAAGGTGTAGATAGGATAAAACCAAGCGTGCTAAAGAATGGAATTAGTATAAAAGGAAAAGGACCCAGGAGAACAAGGAAAGTAGTCGAAGAGCAAGAAATGAAAATGCACAGGTAAGAAGGGAGACCCAACGACAATACGAAAATGATATAGCAATGAAAGCAAAGTCTGACCCAAGCTGTTGTACAGTCACATCAGAAAGAAAACAACAGTCAACGATCAGGTAATCAGGCTGAAGAAAGAAAGAGGGAGTTTACAAGAAACGACCTTGAAGTTAGTGAGGAGCTCAACATGAGATTCAAAGAAGTATTCACAGTGGAGACATAGAGGACTCCAGAAAGATGGAGAGGTGGGGTACACCATCAAATGCAGGACACAACGCAATCAACCGAGGATGTAAAGAGGCTGCTAAGAAACTAGATATCTCAAAGGCAATGGATCTTGATAACATCTCTCCTTGGGTCCTGAGAGAGGGAGCAGAGGCACTCTGTGTACCACTAACAACAATCTTCAACACATCAATCGAAACAGGGAGACTACCTGGAGCATGGAAGACAGCAAATGTAGTCCCAATTTTTTTAAAAAAGGTGACAGACACACGACATTAAACTACAGACCAGTGACACTGACATGTACTATAGGAAAAGTCATGGAGAAGATTATCAGATGAGTGGTGGATCACCTAGAAAGGAATGAGCTTATCAACGATTACCAGCATGGATTCAGAGACAGGAAACCCTGTGTTATAAACCTACTAGAGTTCTATGACAGGGTGACATCAGTAAGACAAGAGAGAGAGAGATGGGAAGATTGCATTTTCTTGGACTGTAAAAGGGCGTTTGACACAGTTCCACACAAAAGATTAGTGCAAAAACTGGAGGACCAAGAAGGTATAACAGGGAAGGCACTACAATGGATCAGAGAATACCTGACAGGAAGGCAGCAGCGAGTCATGGTAAGCGATGAGGTATCGGAGTGGGCGCCTGTGATAAGCAGGGTTTCACAGGGGTCAGTCCTAGGACCAGTGCTGCTCCTGGTACATGTGAATGACATGACGGAAGGAATAGATTCTGAAGTGTCCCTGTTTGCAGACGACGTGAAGTTATTCAGAAGAATTCAGTCAGAGGAGGATACAGCAGGACTACAGTGGAGCTGGACAGGCTGCAGGCCTGGTCCAGTAACTGGCTTCTGGAATTCAACCCCACCAAGTGCAAAGTCACAAATGTCAGGGAAGGGCAAAGAAGACTGCAGACAGAGTATAGTCTAGGGGCCAAAGACTACAAACCTCACTCAAAGAAAAGTATTTCTCACTGTGTATAATACCGAGCACATCTCCTGAGGCGCACGTCAACCATATAACTGCTACAGCATATGGGCGTTTACCGAACCTAAGAATAGCATTTTGACATCTCAATAAGGAGTGGTTCCAGGCCCTGTACACCGTGTACGTCAGGCTCATATTGGGGTATACAGCTCGAGTTTGGAACCCACACCTGGCTAGGCACGTCAGAAAACTAGAGAAAGTGCAAAGGTTTGAAACGAGACTAGTCCGGAGCTAAGGGGCATGTCCTATGAGGAAATGGTAAGAGAACTCGACCTGACGACACCGGAGGGACAGGGAGAAAATGAAAACGACATATAAAATAGTGAGAGGAATCGACAAGATGGACAGAGACAGGATGTTCCAGAGATAGTACACAGCAACATTGGGTCACAATCGGAAGTTGAAGACTCAGATGAGTCACAGGGATGTTAGGAAGTATTTCCTGAACCATAGAGTTGTCAGGAAGTGGAACACTCTGGAAAATGAGGTAGGGGAGGGGAGTACCATTCACAGCTTTAAGAAGAGGTATGATGAAGCTCATTGAGCAGGGAGAGAGCGGACCTAGTGGCGACCAGTGAAGAGGCGAGGCCAGGAGCTTTGACTCGACTCCAGCAGCCGCAATTAGGTGAGTACACACACACACACACACACACACACACACACACACACACACACACACTAGAGTTCTGTCTTCAGTGTGGGTGTAAAAACTGGTGCCACTGAGACTACTCTTTATGCTCTATCGTTTGTTAAATTATGTGTAATTCATTATGTTACAAGATCTCATGTGAATACTGTAACTATCATCGTTTACCTGGAGTTTACCTGGAGAAGATTTCGGGGGTCAACCCCCCCGCGGCTCAATCTGAGACCAAACCTCGTGGTGGATCAGGGTTAGATCAACCAGGCTGTTACTGCTGGCCATACGCAAACTGACGCACGAACCACAGCCCGGTTGGTCAGGTACTGACTTTAGGTGTCTGTCTAGGGCCTTCTTGAAGACAACCAGGGGTCTATTGGTAATCCCTATTATGTATGATGGGAGGTAGTTGAACAGTCTTGGGCCCCGGACACTTATTGTGTTGTCTCTAAGTGTACTTCTGGCGCCCCTGCTTTTCATTGGGGAAATGTTGCATTTCCTGCCGAATCTTTTGCTTTCATAGGGAGTGATTTTCGTGTGCAAATTTGGTACTAATCCCTCTAGGGATTAGTACTGCGCTCTAGGGAATACATATTAAAGGTCTTCAACCGTTCTCAGTAATTTAGGTGCCTTATTGTACTTAAGTGTGTCGTGAAAGTTCTTTGTACACTCTCCAGGTCAGCAATTTCGCCTGCCTTGAAGGGGGCAGTTTGTGTATAGCAGTATTCCAGCCTAAAGAGAACAAGTGATTTGAAGAGAATCATCATGGGCTTGGCATCCCTAGTTTTGAAGGTTCTCATTATTCATCCTATCATTTTCCTAGCAGATGCTGTAGATACAATGTTGTTGTCTTTGAAGGTGAGATTCTCTAACATTATCACTCCAAGGTCCTTCACGTTACTTTTTCGCTCTGTTGTATGGTTAGAATTTTTCGTATACCCTCATACAGTTTTAATTTCCTCAAGTTTTCCATATCTGAGTAGATGAAATTTCTCTTCATACTGAGTGGCCCATTTGAAGATTTGGTTGATGTCAGCTTGGAGTCTTGTGGTGCCTTCGATGGAGGTCACTGTTATGGCAATCCGGGTGTCATCCGCAATGGAAGACACGGAGCTATGGCTTACATCTCTGTCTGTGTCAGATATGAGGATGAGGAATAGAATGGGAGCAAGTACTGTGCCTTGTGGAACAGAGCTTTTCACCGTAGCTGCCTCAGACTTTACTCTGTTTACTATTACTCTTTGTGTTCTATTTGTCAGGAAGTTATAGATCCATCTACCAACTTTTCCTGTTATTCCTTTATCACGCATTTTGTGTGCTGTTACACCATGGTCACACTTGTTGAAAGCTATTGCAAAGTCGGTGTCTACTACATCTGTATTTTGTTTATCTTCTACAGCATCCAGGACCTTGTTATAGTGGTCCAGTAGCTGGGACAGGCAGGAGCGACCTGCTCTAAACCCTTGTTGCCCTGGGTTTTGTAATTGATGGGTATCTAGGTGGTTGGCGATCTTGCTTCTTAGAACCTTTCTAAGATTTTTATGATATGGGATGTTAGTGCTATCGGTCTGGAGATCTTTGCAATTGCTTTATAATAATAATAATAATAATATCTTTATTTACTACAAGTACATTTACATGGTATACAGTTTTAGCTGACATCAATGACATACTACTGTATCAAGTCCCTTGTTATGCTCAGCATGTAGGGCAAATTAGGTCAGTGTCCCAGGATGCGACCCACACCTGTCGACTAACACCCAGGTACCCATTTTACTGATGGGGAACATAGACAACAGGTGGAAAGAAACACGCTCAATGTTTCTACTCTGACTGGGAATCGAACCCAGGTCCTCGCCGTGTGAAGCGAGAGCGTTAGCCACCAGGCCACCAGAGCAACCATTGTAGAGTGGGACTATGTCTGTTGTTTTTAGTGAGTGTGGGATGACTCCTGTGTCCATGCTTCCTCATATATGCTGAAGGCACGCGACAGAGGCTTCTTGCAGTTTTTTATGAACACGGAGTACCAGGAGTCTGGGCCGGGAGCAGAGTGCATGTGCATGTCATTTATTGCTTTTTCAGAGTCATGTGGTGTTAGGATAATATCCAAGATTTTTGAGATGACTAAATTTTGGGTCTCGTTCATAAAGAATTCATTTGGATTGTCGACCCTTAGTCTAGGCAGCGGTTCGCTGAACACTGAGTCGTATTGGGAGTTCAGTATCTCACTCATTTCTTGGCTGTCATCTGTGTATGTCCCATCCTGCCTAAGCAGGGGCCCAATACTGGATTTTATTTTTTCCTTAGATTTGGCATAAGAGAAGAAGTATGTTTTTTTTAATTTCCTTTATGGCTTTTAGTTCTTCCTGAGATTCATGTCTCCAGTAAGATTCCTTCAGCTTAAGTTCGATATTTGCAATTTCATTAACCAGTGCCTCCCTTCATATATCAGATATACTGGCCCATCTCAGCAGTTCTGTGATTGTTCGCCTTCGTCTGTATAGGGAGCATCTCTCTCTTTCTAGTTTACATCTTCTCTTTTTCTTAATGGAATGTGGTATGAGCAGATCTCAAGAATCACAGAGTTTACTTTTTTTCTAAACAAAGGTTCGGATCTGCATTGTTTAGGATATCTTCCCAGCTTGTTTCATTTAGGACATGGTTGACTTGTTCCCACCAGCGATATTCCAGTAATGATAAATTATGTAGAACAGGACGATAATAAACTGTGCACTATTAGGGTCACAAGTGACATGGTCCTTAGGCAAATAGATAAATTAAAACCTAACAAATCCCCAGGCCCTGATGAACTGTATGCAAGGGTTCTAAAGGAATGTAAAGAGGAGCTTAGCACACCTTTGGCTAATCTTTTCAACATATCACTACAAACTGGCATGGTGCCAGATAAGTGGAAAATGGCAAATGTGATACCTATTTTCAAAACAGGTGACAGGTCCTTAGCTTCGAACTATAGACCAATAAGCCTAACCTCCATAGTGGGAAAATTTATGGAATCAATAATTGCCGAGGCAGTTCGTAGCCACCTTGAAAAGCATAAATTAATCAACGAATCTCAGCATGGTTTTACAAAGGGGCGTTCCTGCCTTACGAATTTATTAACTTTTTTCACTAAGGTATTTGAGGAGGTAGATCATGGTAATGAATATGATATTGTGTATATGGACTTCAGTAAGGCTTTTGACAGGGTCCCACATCAGAGACTATTGAGGAAAATTAAAGCACATGGAATAGGAGGAGAAATTTTTTCCTGGATAGAGGCATGGTTGACAAATAGGCAGCAGAGAGTTTGCATAAATGGGGAGAAATCAGAGTGGGGAAGCGTCACGAGCGGTGTTCCACAGGGGTCAGTGTTGGGCCCCCTGCTGTTCACAATCTACATAAACGACATAGATGAGGTCATAAAGAGCGACATCGGCAAGTTTGCCGATGACACCAAAATAGGCCGTCGAATTCATTCTGACGAGGACATTCGAGCACTCCAGGAAGATTTGAATAGACTGATGCAGTGGTCGGAGAAGTGGCAGATGCAGTTTAATATAGACAAATGCAAAGTTCTAAATGTTGGACAGGACAATAACCATGCCACATATAAACTAAATAATGTAGATCTTAATATTACGGATTGCGAAAAAGATTTAGGAGTTCTGGTTAGCAGTAATCTGAAACCAAGACAACAGTGCATAAGTGTTCGCAATAAAGCTAATAGAATCCTTGGCTTCATATCAAGAAGCATAAATAATAGGAGTCCTCAGGTTGTTCTTCAACTCTATACATCCTTGGTTAGGCCTCATTTAGATTATGCTGCACAGTTTTGGTCACCGTATTACAGAATGGATATAAATTCTCTGGAAAATGTACAAAGGAGGATGACAAAGATGATCCCATGTATCAGAAACCTTCCCTATGAGGATAGACTAAGGGCCCTGAAACTGCACTCTCTAGAAAGACGTAGAATTAGGGGGGATATGATTGAGGTTTATAAGTGGAAGACAGGAATAAATAAAGGGGATGTAAATAGTGTGCTGAAAATATCTAGCCTAGACAGGACTCGCAGCAATGGTTTTAAGTTGGAAAAATTCAGATTCAGGAGGGATATAGGAAAGTACTGGTTTGGTAATAGAGTTGTGGATGAGTGGAACAAACTCCCAAGTACCGTTATAGAGGCCAGAACGTTGTGTAGCTTTAAAAATAGGTTGGATAAATACATGAGTAGATGTGGGTGGGTGTGAGTTAGACCTGATAGCTTGTGCTAACAGGTCGGTTGCCGTGTTCCTCCCTTAAGTCAATGTGACCTGACCTGACTAGGTTGGGTGCATTGGCTTAGGCCGGTAGGGACTTGGACCTGCCTCGCATGGGCCAGTAGGCCTTCTGCAGTGTTCCTTCGTTCTTATGTTCTTATGTTCTTATGTTCATTGTATGTTTTTATTATTGAAATTGAATTTTGTGAAGACACCCTCACGATTGATCACATTTTGCTGGTCAGGAGCCCTGTGCATACATGTCTGTACCTCTATTATGCTGTGATCTGAGTGTATTGTCTTTGATATGGTTATATTACGTATCAGGTCGTCTTGTAGGCTCTAATATTTGCTGGTTTACCTGGAGTTTACCTGGAGAGGGTATGGGGGGTCAACGCCCCCGCGGCCCGGTCTGAGACCAGGCTTCATGGTGGATCAGGGTCTGATCAACCAGGCTTTTACTGCTGGCCGCACGCAAGCTGACGTACGAACCACAGCCCGGTTGGTCAGGTTCTGACTTTAGGTGCCTGTCCAGTGCCTTCTTGAAGACAACCAGGGGTCTATTGGTAATCCCCCTTATGTATGCTGGGAGGCAATTGAACAGTCTTAGGCCCCGGACGCTTACTGTGTTGTCTCTCAGTGTTCTCGTGGCGCCCCTGCTTTTCATCGGGGGAATATTGCATCTCCTGCCGAGTCTTTTGCTTTCATATGGAGTGATTTTCGTGTGCAGGTTTGGTACCAATCCCTTCAGGACCTTCCAAGGGAATATTATTAGGTATCTCTCTCGCCTGCGTTCAAGGGAATACAGATCAAGGACCTTCAACCGTTCCCAGTAGTTTAGGTGCCTTATCGCACTTATGTGTGCCGTGAAAGTTCTTTGTACACTCTCAAGGTATACAATGTCGCCAGCATCGAAAGCGGCTGTTAGTATACAGCAGTATTCCAGCCTAGAGAGCAGAAGAGATTTAAAGTTTTGAAGGTTCTCATTATCCATCCAATCATTTTCCTAGCGGATGAGGTGAGAATATGAGGATACTCAAACAACAAACACTGGTATATGCTTGTTGTCTTAAAATATCTCTCTGCTGTTTTGTGAATAGTTCTCTCGTGGTGTTTCATCATGAGGCTCAGGTATAATAGGTCATGTAACGATACCTGTGTTCTTAATGTAGTTGTTATAATGGTGTTTGCTTCTACCATTTGTTATTATTATTATAATCAAGGGGGAAGCGCTAAACCCGGAGGATTATACAGCGCCGGGGGGGGGGATGTGGAAGACATTCAGGCTTAATTCGGGGAACTGGAGCACAGATCCAATTCCCTAAATCATGAGCCTCTCACCAACATCAAGGAACCTTCCTTAAGGGGTGCTACCATTTGTTATAATTGTCGTTAGTACAACCACTTGTTATAATGGTGGTTGCTACAATCACCTTTTTTATTGATGGTGGTTGCTACTACCAATGGCTATAATGGTGGTTGTTACTACCACTTGTTATAAGGGTGATTACAGTCAGCAGTGAATATACATACATAATACAACTACCGTATGTACGCATTTACCTGCTGTGGATACACAGTTTCTTTGTGCAGGCAGTTAGTCTTGCGTGTACACACCTCGCCCCCAGCTTGTACACACTCACAGAGTCAACGTACAGGAGACGGGGGAATTAGGACAAATGTAAGTACACTTACCTTCTACGGAGTGTAGATCAGGCATGAGACGGCATACCCGCTTCTAGACGACTCACCTGTCACCTGAAGACAATCCTCGGAGTCAGTCTTGTAGGTGGCGATCATGTTGCTCATCCTTGTGGGCACCTCAATGGCGTTCTCAACGTAGTAACTAGCCAGGGGGAGGATGGACGTTAGCTCAACCTTGGTATTTAGGTCGGTGAATCCGTTACCATCTGGACTGAAGGTGGGTAGACTCAGCCTCCTGAAGATGTAAACACCGTTCGTGTCCACCAGAGCAGACAGGTAGATGTGAAGCTGACGACGGAGAGAGGAAGGGAGAGACGGGTAAGACACGGAGGAGACACGCAGTGACATGAGGGAGAGACCCCTGAGACATGTTTACTGTTTTCCAGTGATTAAGGCTTATTATATTATTATTATTATTATTATTATTTTCATTATTATTATTATTATTATTATTATTATTATTATTTTCATTATTATTACGCCTACTGTTATAATTATTATTAATATTATTATTATTATTTTTATTAATATTTTTCTTCATTTGCATCGCACAAAAGAAGGGAAGAAAAACTCTGGTTTACTCAGTATAAAACAGATAATTTACAAGTATATTATTACTTGAAGGATTATAATGTAACTAATGTTGATAACATGAAGGTCACAAGACAAGAATATCTGGAGGTGTCATCAATGAAGTTCACAAGGCAATTATACCTAGTGGAGTCATCAATGATAGTTACAAGACAAGTATACATAGAGAAATCATCAATGTGACAGTCGTGAGGAGAAACGTTGTTTCAAGCCGCCTTCTTAATACTTGTAAATTAACATATTTCTTGTTGCAATATAAATCAAAAACTACTTCAGTTCTTTAAAATTAAATAAATTATAAATATAAAAAAACGAACGAAATGTTTATCAACTGAAGGCAAGAGCGAATGTCCAGGCGTTCTTCAGGGAACGTTAGTGAACCCTGGCGTTCTTCAGGGAACGTTAGTGGACCCTGGCGTTCTTCAGGGAACGTTAGTGAACCCTGGCGTTCTTCAGGGAACGTTAGTGAACCCTGGCGTTCCTCAGGGAACGTTAGTGAACCCTGGCGTTCCTCAGGGAACGTTAGTGAACCCTGGCGTTCTTCAGGGAACGTTAGTGAACCCTGGCGTTCCTCAGGGAACGTTAGTGAACCCTGGCGTTCCTCAGGAAACGTTAGTGAACCATGGCGTTCCTCAGGGAACGTTAGTGAACCCTGGCGTTCCTCAGGGAACGTTAGTG
This sequence comes from Cherax quadricarinatus, assembly GCF_038502225.1. Classification (NCBI taxonomy): domain Eukaryota; kingdom Metazoa; phylum Arthropoda; class Malacostraca; order Decapoda; family Parastacidae; genus Cherax; species Cherax quadricarinatus. The sequence continues at coordinate 34,427,552 of NC_091297.1, read as the reverse complement.
AACCCTGGCGTTCCTCAGGGAACGTTAGTGAACCTTGGCGTTCCTCAGGGAACGTTAGTGAACCCTGGCGTTCCTCAGGGTACGTTAGTGAACCCTGGCGTTCCTCAGGGAATGTTAGTGAACCCTGGCGTTCCTCAGGGTAAGTTAGTGAACCCTGACGTTCCTAAGCGAACGTTAGTGAACCCTGGCGTTCCTCAGGGAACGTTAGTGAACCCTGGCGTTCCTCAGGGTACGTTAGTGAAACCTGGCGTTCCTCAGGGTACGTTAGTGAACCCTGGCGTTCCTCAGGGAACGTTAGTGAACCGTGGCGTTCCTCAGGGTACGTTAGTGAGCCCTGGCGTTCCTCAGAGTACGTTAGTGAACCCTGGCGTTCCTCAGGGAACGTTAGTGAACCCTGGCGTTCCTCAGGGAACGTTAGTGAACCCTGGCGTTCCTCAGGGTACGTTAGTGAACCCTGGCGTTACTCAGGGTGCGTCAGTGAACCCTGGCGTTCCTCAGGGTACGTTAGTGAACCCTGTCGTTCCTCAGGGTACGTTAGTGAACCCTGGTGTTCCTCAGGGTGCGTTAGTGAACCCTGGCGTTCCTCAGGGTGCGTTAGTGAACCCTGGCGTTCCTCAGGGTACGTTAGTGAACCCTAGCGTTCCTCAGGGTACGTTAGTGGACCCTGGCGTTCCTCAGGGTGCGTTAGTGAACCCTGGCGTTCCTCAGGGTACGTTAGTGAACCCTGGCGTTCCTCAGGGTACGTTAGTGAACCCTGGCGTTCCTCAGGGTACGTTAGTGAACCCTGGCGTTCCTCAGGGTACGTTAGTGAACCCTGGCGTTCCTCAGGGAACGTTAGTGAACCCTGGCGTTCCTCAGGGTACGTTAGTGAACCCTGGTGTTCCTCAGGGTACGTTAGTGAACCCTGGCGTTCCTCAAGGTACGTTAGAGGACCCTGGCGTCCCTCAGGGTACGTTAGTGGACACTGGCGGCCCTCAGGGTACGTTAGTGAAACGTGTCGGCCCTCAAGGTGCGTTAGTGGACCCTGGCGTCCCTCAGGGTAGGTTAGTGAACCCTGGTGGCCCTCAGGGTACGTTAGTGGACCATGGCGTCCCTCAGGGTACGTTAGTGGAGTCTGGTGGCCCTCAGAGCAAGTTAGTAGTGGACCCTGGCGTTTCTCAGGGTACGTTAGTGAACCCTGGCGGCCCTCAGGGTACATTAGTGGACCATGGCGTCTCTCAAGGCAACTTAGTGGACTCTGGTGTTCCTCAAGGCACGTTAATGGACCCTGGCGTCCATCAGGGTACGTTAGTGGATCCTGGCGTTCCTCAGGGCACCTTTGTGGAACCTGGCGCTCCTCAGGGTACGTTAGTGGATCCTGGCGGCCCTCAGAGTACGTTAGAGGAACCTGGCGTTTCTCAGGGTACGTTAGTGGACCCTGGCGTTCCTCAGGGCACGTTAGTGGACCCTGGCGTTCCTCAGGGTACGTTTGTGAAACCTGGCGTCCCTCAGGGTACGTTAGTGAACTGTGGCGTCCCTCAGGATATGTTAGTGGACCCTGGCGTTCCTCAGGGCACGTTAGTGGACCCTGGCGTTCCTCAGGGTACGTTAGTGAAACCTGGCGTCCCTCAGGGTACGTTAGTGGACCATGGCGTCCCTCAGAGTACCTTAGTGAACCCTGGCGGCCCTCAGGGTACATTAGTGGACCATAGCGTCCCTCAAGGCAAGTTAGTGGACCCTGGTGTTCCTCAAGGTACGTCAGTGGACCCATGGCGTCCCTTAGGGTACGTTAGTGGACCCTGGCGTTCCTTAGGGCACCTTAGTGGAACCTGGCGTTCCTCAGGGTACGTTAGTGGACCCTGGCGGCCCTCAAAGTACGTTAGTGGACCCTGACGTTCTTCAGGGCAAGTTAGTGGACCCTGGCGACCCTCAGGGTACGTTAGTGGACCGTGGCGTCCGTCATGGCACGTTAGTGGACTCTGGCGTTCCTCAGGGCACGTTAGTGGAACCTGGCGTCCCTCAGGGTACGTTAGTGAACTGTGGCGTCCCTCAGGGTATGTTAGTGGACCCTGGTGCTTCTCAGGGCTCGTTAATGGACCCTGAAGTTTCTCAGGGTACGTTAGTGGACCCTGGCGTCCCTCAGGGTATGTTAGTGGATCCTGGCGTTCCTCGGGGTACGTTAGTGGGCCCTGGCGTTTCTCAGGGCACCTTAGTGGAACCTTGCGTTCCTCAGGGTACGTTAGTGGACCGTGGCGTCCCTCAGTGTACGTTAGGGGACCTGGCGTCCCTCAGGGTACGTTAGTGAACTGTGGCGTCCCTCAGGGTATGTTAGTGGACCCTGATGCTCCTCAGGGCTCGTTAATGGACCCTGGCGTTTCTCAGGGTACGTTAGTGGACCCTGGCGTCCCTCATGGTATGTTAGTGGATCCTGGCGTTCCACAGGGTACGTTAGTGGGCCCTGGCGTTTCTCAGGGCACCTTAGTGGAACCTTGCGTTCCTCAGGGTACGTTAGTGGACCATGGCGTCCCTCAGTGTACGTTAGGGAACCTGGCGTCCCTCAGGGTACTTTAGTGGACCCTGGCATACCTCAGGGCCCGTTAGTGAACCCTGGTGTTCCTCATGATATGTTAGTGAACCCTGGCGTTCCTCAGGCACGTAATTTGACCCTGGCGTTCTTCAGGGCACGTTAGTGGACCCTGGCATTCCTCAGGGCGCGTTAGTGGACCCTGGCGTTCCTCAGGGTACGTTAGTGGACCCTGGCGTTCCTCAGGGCACGTTAGTGGAACCTGACGTCCTTAAGGGTACGTTAGTTCACCGTGGCGTCCCTCAGGGTACGTGAGCGAACTCAGGCGGCCCTCAGGGTACGTTAGTGAACCTTGGCGTCCCTTAGCACACGTTAGTGGACCCTGGCGTTCCTCAGGGCACGTTAGTTGAACCTGGCGTCCCTCAGGGTACGTTAATTCACCGTGGCGTCCCTCAGGGTACGTGAGCGAACCCTAGCGGCCCTCAAGGTACGTTAGTGAACCATGGCGTCCCTTAGCACACGTTAGTGGACCCTGACGTTCCTCAGGGTATATTAGTGGATCCTAGAATTCCGCAGGGTACTTTAGTGGACCCTGGCGTCCCTCAGGGTACGTTAATGGACCCTGGCGTCCCTCAGAATATGTTAGTGGACCTTGGCGTTCCTCAGGTTACGTTAGTCGACCCTGGCGTTCCTCAGGGCACGTTAGTAGACTCTGGTGTCCCTCAGGGTACGTTAGTGGACCGTGGCGTCCCTCAGAGCGCCTTAGTAGACCCTGGCGTCCCTCAGGATACGTTAGTAGACTGTGCCGTCCCTCAGGATAGGTTACTATACCGTGGCGTCCTTCAAGGTATGGTAGTAGACTGTGGCGTCCCTCATGGAATTTTAGTAGACCATGGCGTCTCCTCAAGGTATGTTAGTAGACAGTGTCGTCCTTCAGGGAACGTTAGTAGAGTGTGGCGTCCGTCAGGGCACGTTAGTAGACTGTGGCGTTCATCAAGGTACGTTAATAGACCAAGACGTTCCTCAGGGCACGTTAGTAGACCTTGCCGACCCTCAGGTTACGTTAGTAGATCGTGGCGTCCCTCAGGGTACGTTAGTTACTGTGGTGTCCTTCAGGGTACGTTACTAGACCGTGGCGTCCCTTATGACAGGTTAGTACACCGTGGCGTCCCTTAGGGTATGTTAGAAACCATGGCGTCAGTCAGGGAACGTTAGTCGACCGTGGTGTCCCTCGGGTTATGTTAGTAGACCGTGGTGACCGTCAGGTTACGTTAGTAGACTGTGGCGCCCCTCAAGGTACTTTAGTAGATCGTGGCGTTCTTCAGAGCACGTTAGTAGACCGTGGTCCTCCTCAGGGTCCGTTAGTAGATTGTGGCGTCCCTCAAGATAGGTTAGTAGGCCGTGGCGTCCCTCACGGTACGTTAGTAGACAGTGGCGTCCTTCAAGGTGCGGTAGTAGACCGTGGCGTCACTCAGGGTATGTTAGTAGACCGTGAAGTCCTTCAGGGTACGTTAGTAGATTGTGGCGCCCCTGAAGATACGTTAGTAGGCGGTGGCGTCTCTCAGGGTACATTAGTATACCGTGGCGTCCTTCAGGGTACGTTACTAGACCATGGCGTCGCTCAGGGCACGTTAGTAGACCGTGGTGTCTCTCAGGGTTTGTCAGTAGACTGTGGCGTCCTACAGGGTACATTAGCACACTGTGGCATCCCTCAGGGTACGTTGGTAACCGTGGAGTCCCTCAGGGTACGTTAGTAGATTGTGGCGCCCCTGAAGATACGCTAGTAGGCGGTGGCGTCTCTCAGGGTACATTAGTATACCGTGGCGTCCTTCAGGGTACGTTACTAGACCATGGCGTCGCTCAGGGCACGTTAGTAGACCGTGGTGTCTCTCAGGGTTTGTCAGTAGACCGTGGCGTCCCTCAGGGTACGTTAGCAGGCCGTGCCGTCGCTTTGAGGACTTTAGTAGACCGTTGCGTCGTTCAGGGCACGTTAGTAGATCGTGGGGTCCCTCAGGTACGTTAGTAGACCGTGACGTCCTTAAGGGTAAGTTAGCAAACCGTGTTAGTAGACCGTGACGTCCCTCATATCACGTTACTAGGCCATGGCGTCTCTCAGGGCACGTCAGACGCCGTGGCTATCGACTTTGACTCAATAATTTGGATTAAATAACTCAGTTTAAAGTGTCCTCCATACCTATCAGTATTATTTGATGGGGTACAATGACGACGAACTGGAGAATCCTTATTCTGTTCTTGCCAACAAAGAGTCACTAATTAATAATCTTGAGGTTAATGATGAGCTTGGGGAAAGTGATCACAAATCACTTATTTTCAGTATATCATGGAACTACCCAGATAACTGCAATCAAATCTCTGTCCCAGACTTTCGCTTGGCTGACTTCATGGGACTGAAAAATTGGGATGTCCTGACTATGGGTCAGGTAGGTGATCTTGGTTGCCAATATAACGTTTTTCAGAGCATAGTTCTAGCTGTCCAAACAACTTTTGTTCCGAGCAGGGAAATTAGATCTAACAAAAATGACCCCAAATGGATGAACAATAGATTAAAACATCTCATTGGTCAAAAGAGAGGTATATATAGGCGTATCAAAAGAGGGGATGGGCAGTTAAGAAATCAATATAATCAATTATAGAGAGAAATAAAGAAAGGAATAAGAAAAGCAGAAAGGGATTATGAGGCTAAGGTCGCAAGGGATTCAAAGACTAACCCAAAACGGTTCTTTCAGGTATACAGAAGTAAGATTAAGGACAAGATAGGCCCACTTAAGAGTAACTCTGGTCAGATCACTGACAGTGATAAGGATATGTGTTAAATTCTCAATACCTAATTCCTCTCAGTTTTCACCCAAGAAAATACTAGCGATATTCCTGAAATAATAGATTATGTAGAACAGGACGATAATAAACTATGCACGATGGGGGTAACTAGTGACATGGTTCTCAGACAAATAGAGAAACTAATACCTAACAAATCCTCAGGCCCTGATGAACTGTTTGCAAGGGTGTTAAAGGAATGTAAAGAGAAACTTAGCATACCTTTGGCTAATCTTTTTAACATAACACTACATGGAAAATGGAAAATGTGACACCTATTTATAAGGCAGGTGATAGGTCCTTAGCTTCGAACTATAGACCAATAAGCCTTACCTCCATAGTGGGAAAATTTATGGAATCAATAACTGCCGAAGCAATTCATAGCCATCTTGATAGGCACAGATTGATTAATGAATCTCAACACGGTTTTACAAAGGGGCATTCCTGTCTTACGAATTTACTAACTTTTTTCACTAAGGTGTTTGAGAAGGTAGATCACGGTAATGAATATTATATTGTGTATATGGACTTCAGTAAGGCTTTCGATAGAGTTCCACATCAGAGGCTACTGAGGAAACATAAGGCACACGGAATAGGAGGAAATTTTTTTTCCTGGGTAAAGGCATGGCTGACAAATAGGCAGCAGAGAGTTTGCATAAATGGGGAGAAATGAAGATGGGGGCACGTCACAAGCGGTGTTCCACAGGGGTCAGTGTTGGGCCCGTTGTTGTTCACAATTTACATAATCGACATAGATGAGGGAATAAAAAGCGACATAAGCAAATTTGCTGATGACACCAAAATAGGCCGTCCAATTCATTCTAATGAGGACACTAGAGCACTCCAGGATGATTTGAATAGGCTGATGCAATGGTCGGAGAAGTGGCAGATGCAGTTTAATTTAGACAAATGCAAAGTTCTAAATGTTGGACAGGAAAATAGACATGCCACATATAAACTAAATAATGTAGATCTTAATACTACTGATTGCGAAAAGGATTTAGGAGTTCTGGTTAGCAGTAATCTAAAATCAAGACAACAGTGCATTAGTGTTCGCAATAAGGCTAACAGAATTCTTGGCTTCATATCTAGAAGTATAAATAATAGAAGTCCTCAGGTTGTTCTTCAATTCTTTATATCCTTGGTTAGGCCTCATTTAGACTATGCTGCTCAGTTCTGGTCACCGTATTACAGAATGGATATAAATGGTCTGGAAAACATACAGAGGAGGATGAGAAAGATGATCCCATGTATCAGAAATCTTCCCTGTGAGGATAGACTGAGGGCCCTGAATCTGCACCCTCTCGAAAGGCGTAGAATTAGGGGGGATATGATCGAGGTGTATAAATGGAAAAAGGAATAAATAAAGGGGATGTAAATAGCGTGCTGAAAATTTCCCACCAAGACAGGACTCGCAGAAATGGTTTCAAGATGGAAAAATTCATATTCAGGAAGGATATAGGAAAGCACTGGTTTGGTAATAGAGTTGTGGATGAGTGGAACAAACTCCCGAGTACAATTATCGAGGCTAAAACGTTGTGTAGTGTTAATAGCTCAGATAAATGCGAGAGTGGGTGTGGGTGGGTGAGTTGGACTTGACTAGCTTGTGCTGCTGGGTCTGGTGCCGTGCTCCTTCCTTGAGTGGAGGTGACCAGACTGGGTGGGTCATTGGGCTAATCCGGGGGGGGCCATGGACCTGCTTCGCATGGGTCAGTAGGCCTGCTGCAATGTTCCTTCTTTCTTTTTTTTTTTTTTTATTATCACACTGGCCGATTCCCACCAAGGCAGGGTGGCCCGAAAAAGAAAAACTTTCACCATCATTCACTCCATCACTGTCTTGCCAGAAGGGTGCTTTACACTACAGTTTTTAAACTGCAACATTAACACCCCTCCTTCAGAGTGCAGGCACTGTACTTCCCATCTCCAGGACTCAAGTCCGGCCTGCCGGTTTCCCTGAATCCCTTCATAAATGTTACTTTGCTCACACTCCAACAGCACGTCAAGTATTAAAAACCATTTGTCTCCATTCACTCCTATCAAACACGCTCATGCATGCCTGCTGGAAGTCCAAGCCCCTCGCACACAAAACCTCCTTTACCCCCTCCCTCCAACCTTTCCTAGGCCGACCCCTACCCCGCCTTCCTTCCACTACAGACTGATACACTCTTGAAGTCATTCTGTTTCGCTCCATTCTCTCTACATGTCCGAACCACCTCAACAACCCTTCCTCAGCCCTCTGGACAACAGTTTTGGTAATCCCGCACCTCCTCCTAACTTCCAAACTACGAATTCTCTGCATTATATTCACACCACACATTGCCCTCAGACATGACACCTCCACTGCCTCCAGCCTTCTCCTCGCTGCAACATTCATCACCCACTCTTCACACCCATATAAGAGCGTTGGTAAAACTATACTCTCATACATTCCCCTCTTTGCCTCCAAGGACAAAGTTCTTTGTCTCCACAGACTCCTAAGTGCACCACTCACTCTTTTTCCCTCATCAATTCTATGATTCACCTCATCTTTCATAGACCCATCCGCTGACACGTCCACTCCCAAATATCTGAATACGTTCACCTCCTCCATACTCTCTCCCTCCAATCTGATATTCAATCTTTCATCACCTAATCTTTTTGTTATCCTCATAACCTTACTCTTTCCTGTATTCACCTTTAATTTTCTTCTTTTGCACACCCTACCAAATTCATCCACCAATCTCTGCAACTTCTCTTCAGAATCTCCCAAGAGCACAGTGTCATCAGCAAAGAGCAGCTGTGACAACTCCCACTTTGTGTGTGATTCTTTATCTTTTAACTCCACGCCTCTTGCCAAGACCCTCGCATTTACTTCTCTTACAACCCCATCTATAAATATATTAAACAACCACGGTGACATCACACATCCTTGTCTAAGGCCTACTTTTACTGGGAAAAAATTTCCCTCTTTCCTAAATACTCTAACTTGAGCCTCACTATCCTCGTAAAAACTCTTCACTGCTTTCAGTAACCTACCTCCTACACCATACACTTGCAACATCTGCCACATTGCCCCCCTATCCACCCTGTCATACGCCTTTTCCAAATCCATAAATGCCACAAAGACCTCTTTAGCCTTATCTAAATACTGTTCACTTATATGTTTCACTGTAAACACCTGGTCCACACACCCCCTACCTTTCCTAAAGCCTCCTTGTTCATCTGCTATCCTATTCTCCGTCTTACTCTTAATTCTTTCAATTATAACTCTACCATACACTTTACCAGGTACACTCAACAGACTTATCCCCCTATAATTTTTGCACTCTCTTTTATCCCCTTTGCCTTTATACAAAGGAACTATGCATGCTCTCTGCCAATCCCTAGGTACCTTACCCTCTTCCATACATTTATTAAATAATTGCACCAACCACTCCAAAACTATATCCCCACCTGCTTTTAACATTTCTATCTTTATCCCATCAATCCCGGCTGCCTTACCCCCTTTCATTTTACCTACTGCCTCACGAACTTCCCCCACACTCACAACTGGCTCTTCCTCACTCCTACAAGATGTCATTCCTCCTTGCCCTATACACGAAATCACAGCTTCCCTATCTTCATCAACATTTAACAATTCCTCAAAATATTCCCTCCATCTTCCCAATACCTCTAACTCTCCATTTAATAACTCTCCTCTCCTATTTTTAACTGACAAATCCATTTGTTCTCTAGGCTTTCTTAACTTGTTAATGTCACTCCAAAACTTTTTCTTATTTTCAACAAAATTTGTTGATAACATCTCACCCACTCTCTCATTTGCTCTCTTTTTACATTGCTTCACCACTCTCTTAACCTCTCTCTTTTTCTCCATATACTCTTCCCTCCTTGCATCACTTCTACTTTGTAAAAACTTCTCATATGCTAACTTTTTCTCCCTTACTACTCTCTTTACATCATCATTCCACCAATCGCTCCTCTTCCCTCCTGCACCCACTTTCCTGTAACCACAAACTTGTGCTGAACACTCTAACACTACATTTTTAAACCTACCCCATACCTCTTCGACCCCATTGCCTATGCTCTCATTAGCCCATCTATCCTCCAATAGCTGTTTATATCTTACCCTAACTGCCTCCTCTTTTAGTTTATAAACCTTCACCTCTCTCTTCCCTGATGCTTCTATTCTCCTTGTATCCCATCTACCTTTTACTCTCAGTGTAGCTACAACTAGAAAGTGATCTGATATATCTGTGGCCCCTCTATAAACATGTACATCCTGAAGTCTACTCAACAGTCTTTTATCTACCAATACATAATCCAACAAACTACTGTCATTTCGCCCTACATCATATCTTGTATACTTATTTATCCTCTTTTTCTTAAAATATGTATTACCTATAACTAAACCCCTTTCTATACAAAGTTCAATCAAAGGGCTCCCATTATCATTTACACCTGGCACCCCAAACTTACCTACCACACCCTCTCTAAAAGTTTCTCCTACTTTAGCATTCAGGTCCCCTACCACAATTACTTTCTCACTTGGTTCAAAGGCTCCTATACATTCACTTAACATCTCCCAAAATCTCTCTCTCTCCTCTGCATTCCTCTCTTCTCCAGGTGCATACACGCTTATTATGACCCACTTCTCGCATCCAACCTTTACTTTAATCCACATAATTCTTGAATTTACACATTCATATTCTCTTTTCTCCTTCCATAACTGATCATTTAACATTACTGCTACCCCTTCCTTTGCTCTAACTCTCTCAGATACTCCAGATTTAATCCCATTTATTTCCCCCCACTGAAACTCTCCTACCCCCTTCAGCTTTGTTTCGCTTAGAGCCAGGACATCCAACTTCTTTTCATTCATAACATCAGCAATCATCTGTTTCTTGTCATCCGCACTACATCCACGCACATTTAAGCATCCCAGTTTTATAAAGTTTTTCTTCTTCTCTTTTTTAGTAAATGTATACAGGAGAAGGGGTTACTAGCCCATTGCTCCCGGCATTTTAGTCGCCTCATACGACACGCATGGCTTACGGAGGAAAGATTCTTTTCCACTTCCCCATGGACAATAGAAGAAATAAAAAAAAGAACAAGAGCTATTTAGAAAAAGGAGAAAAACCTAGATGTATGTATATATATATATGCATGTGCGTGTCTGTGAAGTGTGACCAAAGTGTAAGTAGGAGTAGCAAGATATCTCTGTTATCTAGCGTGTTTATGAGACAGAAAAAGAAACCAGCAATCCTACCATCATGTAAAACAGTTACAGGTTTCTGTTTCACAGTCATCTGGCAGGACGGTAGTACTTCCCTGGGTGGTTGCTGTCTACCAACCTACTACCTTCTTTCTTATGTTCTTATATTCCTCCTCATCTCCACCTTTCTCTACACTGGACTGAGGAAGCCACTGGTTGGCGAAACGTTTCCAATATAAAGGTACCCAGATGGTGCACAGTGTCTCATTAACTTGTCGGCTTTGTAAACATTCACAAAATCTTCAAGGGGACGTTAACCAAATCTTTAAATGGGCGTCAGTAAGCAATATGAAGTTCAATGAAAACAAATTTCAATTACTCAGCTATGAAAAACTCGAATAAATAAAAACTAGATCTGAATATGAAACAAATTCCAAACTCACAATAGAGCGAAAAATTATTGTGAAGGACCTGGGAGTAATAATGTCAGAGAATCTCATTTTCAAAGATCACAGTAATGTATAAACCACATCTGCTAAGCAAATGATAGTATTTATAATGAGACTCTTCAAAACCAGGGATGTCAGGCCAGTGATGATTCTCTTCAAATCGCTTGTTCGCTCTAGGACTGGGATATTGCTGTACACTAACGGCCCCTTTCAAGGAAGACAAAATTGCAGAGCTAAAGCTCTCTCGAGGGTCCGGGTTCGATTCCCGGTGAAGGTAAAAACATTGGACGTGTTTTCTTTCACCGGATGTCTATGTTCCCCATCAGTAAAATGAGCGGTATAAACCTTGGTAATAAATACCAACAGGTTGGTTTAGAAAGACACGTAAGCAAACACTATGACATATTTATTAGAAAACGTTTCGGTCCTGGGTCCTTGATCACTTCTAACATACAGAGGTAGAAAGACATTATATATATAGGCGGAGAGTGAGGTGTGACGTCGTCTCTGTTAGAGGCATTTCGATGCTCATTCAGGCGGACTGCAAGATCTCTGCCTGTCTCGCCTACATATTTCTTGGGACAGAACCCACACGGTATAGTGTAGACGCCTGCTGTAGAAGTTAGAGGTGTGGGGCTGCGTTTCGTAGTGAGGTCTTTGATAGATGATGTGTTTATGGTGGAAACGTTGATGTTACTCATAGCAAGTGCCCGGCGAGTATTCGTGGCAACATCACCACATGGGAGTACTATGAACTGCTATCCTCAACAAACCTGGTGGCCTGGTGGCTAAAGCTCCCGCTTCACACACGGAGGGCCCGGGTTCGATTCCCGGCGGGTGGAAACATTTCGACACGTTTCCTTACACCTGTTGTCCTGTTCACCAAGCAGCAAATAGGTACCTGGGTGTTAGTCGACTGGTGTGGGTCGCATCCTGGGGGACAAGATTAAGGACCCCAATGGAAATAAGTTAGACAGTCCTCGATGACGCACTGACTTTCTTGGGTTATCCTGGGTGGCTAACCCTCCGGGGTTAAAAATCCGAACGAAATCTCTCCTAACCGCCCATGGAACAGCCCCCTAAGCAGTTCATAGTACTCCCATGTGGTGATGTTGCCACGAATACTCGCCGGACACTTGCTATGAGTAACATCAACGTTTCCACCATAAACACATCATCTATCAAAGACCTCACTACGAAACGCAGCCCCACACCTCTAACTTCTACAGCAGGCGTCTACACTATCCCGTGTGGGTTCTGTCCCAAGAAATATGTAGGCGAGACAGGCAGAGATCTTGCAGTCCGCCTGAATGAGCATCGAAATGCCTCTAACAGAGACGATGTAAGGTACGCCAGTGTCTTCCACAGAGACTCCATGGGGCATTTGATGAACTGGAATGAGGCACAACTCGTTCTCACCGAACCAGACCTCAGACGCCGACGGTGCCTAGAAGCCTCACTAATCGTCGTCAACGACACTATAGAACGCAACACTGGAAACTACAAAATTTCAAAAACATTGGCATACATGATACTTAAGCACCACCAACCCAACAACACAGGAGTCACATGATTTCATCGTCTACCCGTCCTCATCATAGGTAGAGGTTGTTTTATAAGGACCTGCCTCTCATGGGCCAGTAGGCCAGTAGTGTTCCTCCATTCTTATATTCTTATGTTCTTATGACATTCCTCAGGTCACGTGCGTCACATCTCACTCTCCGCCTATATATATAATGTCTTTCTACCTCTGTATGTTAGAAGTGATCAAGGTCCCAGGACCGAAACGTTTTCTAATAAATATGTCATAGTGTTTGCTTACGTGTCTTTCTAAACCAACAAAATGAGTACCTTGGTTGTACAAGAATGGTATACAATACCGGCAAGATGGAATTAAAACATGTGCAACATCTGGGTATCTTTATTGTAGACGTTTCGCCATCCAGTGGCTTTATTAATACAAACTCCAGGACATAACTGAAGTCATTAAAACTATATACAGAAGATGAGGTAATCAGTCCCTCAGACTGAGGGACTGATTACCTCATCTTTTATGTATAGTTCTTCTGTCTTCAGTTATGTCCTGGAATTTGTGTTAATAAAGCCACTGGATGGCGAAACGTCTACAATAAAGATACTCAGATGTTGCACATGGGTACCTGGGCGTTAGTCGACTGGTGTGGGTCGCATCCTGGGACAAAACTGACCTACTTTGCCCGAAATGCTGAGCATAACAAGCGGCTTTCTATATAGCAGTATGTCATTTATGTCAGCTGGGACTGTATACCTTGTACATGTACTTGTAATAAATAAAGATATTATTATTAGTATTATTATACTTTCACTGTACGTATAAGTACCATAAAGCAATTAAATTACTGGGAACGGTTAAAGTCCCTTGACCTGTACTCCTTGCAAAGCAGGCGAGAAAGATGCATGATAATGTATACTTGAAAAATCCAAGAGGGACTAGTCCCAAATCTGCACTCGGAAATCACTCCCTACGAAAGCTAAACCCTCGGCAGGCAGTACAACATATCCCCAATGTAAAGCAGGGGCGCTATGAGTATCCCTGGAGGGGTTTCGGGGGTCAACGCCCCCAGAGCCCATACGCTAGGAGACAACAGAGTAAGTGTCAGGGACCCAAGACTTTTCAACTGCCTCCCAGCATACGTAAGAGGATTACCAATTGACCCTTGTCTTTAAGTTCATACATCGGTTTCCGTGCGGCCAGGAGTAACAGTCTGGTTGATCAGCCCCTGATCCACCGTGAGGCCTGGTCATGGACAGGGCCTTGGGGGCGTTGATCCTTGGAACACCCTCCAGGTATACTCCAGGTATGTAGTCTCCTTAGAGACTCCAGCTAAGACGCCATGATCGACACTCAACCACCACCTACACTATTTGTCTTCACTTTCCAGGAAGGTAATCCTCTCTCTCTCTCTTTCTCTTTCTTTGCCATATATTAACACCTAGGCTATGAGTTGGGGTTACGACGGTACCTGGGAGTAATTAGGTAGAGAGTCGTCACTAAGACCTGTTATCTACTTCAGTTCATTTCAAAGCTTCCAGGACGCAACCCACAACAGTCGTCTAACACCCAGGTACCTACTTACTGCTAGGTGAACAGGGGCAGAAGATGTAAGGAAACATGCCCAACGCTTTCACCTGTGCCTGCGATCGAACCACATACACTCACTGTAATAATGGGAATATCATTTTGTGATGCTTTATTGAGATGGTAATAAGGTTTAATAATTTTCCAACTGATCCTGAGCAATTCCAGTGAAATAATCACTATATGCCGTCCCTCGGTATACAGTCATTAAGCTCGTAACTGAGTAAATAAAATGACAGATCACGAGAGGAAACTAGATTCCCTCTTAACATTTAAATAAAGTCGACCGTCTGAGGGGTGATCAGGGTGGACCAGAGCGACGGAAGAACTCAGCTGAATTCTGTACTTAAGTCCTTTCAAGATCAATTATAGAGTGGGTCACATTGCATTCCAGTAATACAAAGTAGTGGCCCAAGTAGTGGTCATCTAACTATCCAGCAACTGCATTAATAACAGACAAATCTCCCACAAGACAACCAGATGGAGAGGGTGCATGTGAAGGTTGCATGGAGATATATATGCTGTATAGCCCTTGTGGCTTAGCGCTTCTTTTTGATAATAATAATAATAATGAAGATATATAAGAGAAGACGGAAAAGGCAGTCAGTTGGAGAGCCAGCAACAGCAGCAGCAGAAGAAAAAGAAGAACTGGAGAGCGAGGATGAAGTACTCACCGTGGCCATTAAGGTGCGTGAGGTGTTGAAGTATAGTTGAGTGTTGTTGTTGGTCAGGTCTCTGGTAAAGTTGAGGTCAGTCAGACACAAACTCACCAACAACTGACTTCCTGTACACAACAGACAAACATCAGTTACCTCCATCATCGCCTCCATCTCTCTCTCTAACCTCAGTCTAACTCAGTCTAACTTTCTACATCTCCTTCTAAACATACCAATCTCTTCTGAACAACTCTATGTCTCGGTAAATTTCTCCATCTTTCTCTAAATAACGCTGTCTCTTGCTAAACACCGTCATCTCTCCCTAGATGCCTTTACATTTATTTAACTTCATCCACCTCTCTTTACACACATCAGTCTCTCTAAAGACAGCCATCTCCCTCTAACCAATTTCATCTCTTTCTAAATTCCTTTATCTTTAAACAACTCCATCTCTCTACCAGCTCGACCCTCTCTTTCTAAACTCCTCCTTCGTTAGACACCTCCATCTCTCTTTAAACCTCTCTAACTCTTCCTAAATGGAATAAATACATTTTTAAAAGAAGGTAGTATTAAATTTTTGAGACAATTTTGAAAAATCCCAAAATTGAAAATATAGGCCCAAAAAATTGATCTACACCAAAATTGTATAATATATATGTTTTTTTTTTCAACAAGTCGGTCGTCTCCCACCGAGGCAGGGTGACCCAAAAAAGAAAGAAAATCCCCAAAAAGAAAATACCTTCATCATTCAACACTTTCACCACACTCACACATTATCACTGCTTTTGCAGAGGTGCTCAGAATACAACAGTTTAGAAGCATATACGTATAAAGATACACAACATATCCCTCCAAACTGCCAGTATCCCAAACCCCTCCTTTAAAGTGCAGGCATTGTACTTCCCATTTCCAGGACTCAAGTCCGACTATATGAAAATAACCGGTTTCCCTGAATCCCTTCACTAAATATTACCCTGCTCACACTCCAACAGATCGTCAGGTCCCAAGTATCATTCGTCTCCATTCACTCCTTTCTAACACGCTCATGCACGCTTGCTGGAAGTCCAAGCGCCTCGCCCACAAAACCTCCTTTCCCCCGTCTTTCCAACCCTTTCGAGGACGACCCCTACCACTCTTTCCTTCCCCTATAGATTTATATGCTTTCCATGTCATTCTACTTTGATCCATTCTCTCTAAATGACCAAACCACCTCAACAACCCCTCTTCTGCCCTCTGACTAATGCTTTTATTAACTCCACACCTTCTCCTAATTTCCACACTCCGAATTTTCTGCATAATATTTACACCACACATTGCCCTTAGACAGGACATCTCCACTGCCTCCAACCGTCTCCTCGCTGCTGCATTTACCACCCAAGCTTCACATCCATATAAGAGTGTTGGTACTACTATACTTTCATACATTCCCTTCTTTGCCTCCATAGATAACGTTTTTTGACTCCACATATACCTCAACGCACCACTCACCTTTTTTCCCTCATCAATTCTATGATTAACCTCATCCTTCATAAATCCATCCGCCGACACTTCAACTCCCAAGTATCTGAAAACATTCACTTCTTCCATACTCCTCCTCCCCAATTTGATATCCAATTTTTCTTTATCTAAATCATTTGATATTCTCATCACCTTACTCTTTTCTATGCTCACTTTCAACTTTCTACCTTTACACACATTCCCAAACTCATCCACTAACCTTTGCAATTTTTCTTTAGAATCTCCCATAAGCACAGTATCATCAGCAAAAAGTAACTGTGTCAATTCCCATTTTGAATTTGATTCCCCATAATTTAATCCCACCCCTCTCCCGAACACCCTAGCATTTACTTATTTTACAACCCCATCTATAAATATATTAAACAACCATGGTGACATTACACATCCCTGTCTAAGATCTACTTTTACCGGGAAGTATATATATATATATATATATATATATATATATATATATATATATATATATATATATATATATATATCACGAGGTTTTATCAAAACATTCCTGGACTCGAGATTTTCCTTTCTTCCTGTATGAAATATGGTACCGGTGTGTATCACGTTGTGCAGTACACATCATTGTGGCGAGTTTCAGTGCGGTCGGTCATTCCATTATGGTTAAACAGGCATTTATTTGTTTTGTTAGCGCGTTGTTGCAACTGTTTGTGTAACGGAAGGGAATTTTTAAAAGAACTGCGTGTGTGTGTGTGTGTGTGTGTGTGTGTGTGTGTGTGTGTGTGTGTGTGTGTGTGTGTGTGTGTGTGTGTGCGTGTGTGTGTGCGTGTGTGTGTGTGCGTGTGTGTGTGTGTGTGTGTGTGCGTGTGTGTGTGTACTCACCTAGATGAGGTTGCAGGGGTCGAGTCCTAGCTCCTGGCCCCGCCTCTTCACTGGTCGCTACTGGGTCACTCTCCCTGAACCGAGAGCTTTATCATACCTCTGCTTAAAGCTATGTGTGCATCCTACCTCCACTACATCGCTTCCCAGACTATTCCACTTCCTGACTACTCTGTGGCTGAAGAAATACTTCCTAACATCCCTGTGATTCATCTATATCTTCAACTTCCAACTGTGTCCCCTTGTTGTTGTGTCCAATCTCTGGAACATCCTGTCTTTGTCCACCTTGTCAATTCCTCTCAGTATTTTGTATGTCGTTATCATGTCCCCCTATCTCTCCTGTCCTCCAGTGTCGTCAGGTCGATTTCCCTTAACCTCTCTTCGTAGGACATACCCCTTAGTTTTGGGACTAGTCTTGTTGCAAACCTTTGCACTTTCTCTAGTTTCTTTACATGCTTGTCTAGGTGTGGGTCCCAAACTGGTGCCGCATACTCCAATATGGGCCTAACGTACACGGTGTACAGGGTCTTGAACGATTCCTTATTAAGATGTCAGAATGCTGTTCTGAGGTTTGCTAGGCGCCCATATGCTGCAGCAGTTATTTGGTTGATGTGCGCCTCAGGAGATGTGCTTGGCGTTATACTCATCCCAAGATATTTTTCCTAGAGTGAGGTTTGTAGTCTCTGGCCCCCTAGACTGTACTCCGTCTGCGGTCTTCTTTGCCCTTCCCCAATCTTCATGACTTTGCACTTGGTGGGGTTGAACTCCAGGAACCAATTGCTGGACCAGGTCTGCAGCCTGTCCAGATCCCTTTGTAGTTCTGCCTGGTCTTCGATCGAATGAATTCTTCTCATCAACTTCACGTCATCTGCAAACAGGGACACCTCAGAGTCTATTCCTTCCGTCATGTCGTTCACAAATACCAGAAACAGAACTGGTCCTAGGACTGACCCCCGTGGGACCCCGCTGGTCACAGGTGCCTACTCTGACACCTCGCCACGTACCATGACTCGCTGCTGTCTTACTGACAAGTATTCCCTGATCCATTGTAGTGCCTTCCCTGTTATCCCTGCTTGGTCCTCCAGTTTTTGCACTGATCTCTTGTGTGGAACTGTGTCAAACGCCTTCTTGCGGTCCAAGAAAACACAATCCACCCACCCCTCTCTCTCTCCTGTCTTACTGCTCTCACCATGTCATAGAACTCCAGTAGGTTTGTGACACAGGATTTCCCGTCCTTGAAACCATGTTCGCTGCTGTTGATGAGATCATTCCTTTCTAGGTGTTCCACCACTCTTCTCCTGATAATCTTCTCTATGACTTTGCATACTATACATGTCAGTGACACTGGTCTGTAGTTTAGTGCTTCATGTCTGTCTCCTTTTTTAAAGATTGGGACTACATTGCTGTCTTCCATGCCTCAGGCAATCTCCCTGTTTCGATAGATGTATTGAATATTGTTGTTAGGGGTACACATAGCGCCTCTGCTCCCTCTCTCAGGACCCATGGAGAGATGTTATCCGGCCCCATTGCCTTTGAGGTATCTATCTCACTCAGAAGCCTCTTCACTTCTTCCTCGGCTGTGTGTACTGTGTCCAGCACTTGGTGGTGTGCCCCACCTCTCCGTCTTTCTGGAGCCCCTTCTGTCTCCTCTGTGAACACTTCTTTGAATCTCTTGTTGAGTTCCTCACATACTTCACGGTCATTTCTTGTTGTCTCTCCTCTTTCCTTCCTTAGCCTGATTACCTGGTCCTTGACTGTTGCTTTCCTCCTGATGTGGCTGTAAAACAGCTTCGGGTCAGATTTGGCTTTCGCTGCTATGTCGTTTTCATATTGTCTTTGGGCCTCCCTTCTTATCTGTGCATATTCATTTCTGGCTCTACGACTGCTCTCTTTATTCTCCTGGGTCCTTTGCCTTCTATATTTCTTCCATTCCCTAGCACACTTGGTTTTTGCCTCCCTGCACCTTTGGGTGAACTATGGACTCATCCTGGCTTTTTCATTATTCCTGTTACCCTTGGGTACAAACCTCTCCTCAGCCTCCTTGCACATTGTGTGTGTGTGTGTGTGTGTGTGTGTGTATGTGTGTGTGTGTGTGTGTGTGTGTGTGTGTGGTGTGTGTGTGTGTGTATGTGTGTGTGTTTGTATGTGTATGTGTGTGTGTGCATATGTATGTGTGTGTGTGTGTGTGTGTGTGTGTGTGTGTGTGTGTGTGTGTGTGTGTGTGTGTGTGTGTGTGTATGTGTGTGTATGTGTGTGTATGTGTGTGTGTGTGCGTGTGAAATTCTATTTCAAGCTAGATAAAACAACTGGCGAAATTCACAAAAATGCTCCAGAGAGTATATGGCGACGAAGCAATAAGTCGGACACAGTGTTTAGAATGTTTTTCTCGATTGAAGACAAGACGAACATCAGTTGAAGATTATGAACACTTTAGTCGTGCATCAAATTCAAAAACAAACACCAGCATTGAAAAAAATAAGGAAAGCTATTCACAAGGATCATCGTCACAGTATTCAGGACATTGCAAGTACTGTGGAATTTTTTGAAGGATCGTGTCTAAGCATTTTGACTGAAAATTTAAACTTGTGTCGAATGGCTGCGAAATATGTGCCATTCTTGCTAACTCAAGACCAGAAAGACCATCGTTTTCTGGCCAATAACAATATGGTGGTAGTTCCTCATCTCCAAACTCCCAAGATCTAAGCTGTAACTTCTTTCTCTTTCCAAAATAAAAATAGCACTCAGGGGGCGACATTTTAACTACGTGAAGGAGAATCAAGCAGAATCGGCTGCCGTTGCGCAAGTCATTGGGAAAACAGAATTGAAGAAATGTTTCAAGAAGTGGCAGAGACCCTGGGATCAGTGTAGCATCAACACTCAATAGATATTTGATAAAATTAGAGATCAGATAAAAGGTAGATTTTCGCTTCGTGAGTCAGGAATATGTCGGTGTATGAGAGATGTGAAAAGCTCTAAAGTATCACTTTCCTCTCTCGTTATAGTCTCCCATGGATGATGAAAACTTCTCTAAATATAGCATTGTGAAGATTACTGTGTTTAGTGTACATCAATGCTTCCCTGCTAAACAGAGCAATGAATTTAAGTTGAATAGGCGTCAACCAGGGAAAACGTGCGTAAATTTTACTAGATTCCAGCCAAGAAAATAAAAAATGGTACAGAGATCAGGAGTCCTACATTTCGGTGAATTCATTAATTAATTCTTATAGACAACGTTTTAGAGTCTGTTGCTCAGTTGGTTAATTTTCTTGGTACATCACAAGTTAATTTCAGTCCAGGAGGTAGCAAAACTGGCAGATACTTTTGATGCTAATCGTTACGTGAGAGGTCCCATAGACATCTCTTCCCATGAGCATTGCCGTGATAAAGGACCTCAGAGCAAGAGGTCTGCAGGTGGCACGAAGACTGAAGATGTGAGTGAACTACAACGCACCTCTAAAGACCAGGCAGGCATAGAGACAACCAGTTACTGGCATAAGCGAGGCCATCCTATCTCAGACTGTTTCAAACCCCAAAGACAGTCTCCCACAGTCTTCCAGTACTCAGAGACCTATAGGGAACACTTCCCCTTGGTTGTAGTATTTTCGATTCCCAGAACGATGTACAGACGTGCATGGCGCCCTTCTATACCACCACTACTACCACCATTAATACCACCACCACCACACTACTACCACCACCACTCCTACTACTACCACCACCACCACCACTACCACCACTACCACCACCACCACCAGCAACACCACTGCTACCACCACCATTACCATCAACACTACCATCACCATTACCACCATCACTACCACTACCACCACCACTACCACCACCACTACCATCACTGCACCACCACCAACACTACCACCACCACTAATACCACCACTGCACAACCACCACCACTACTCCAACCACCACCACTAATACCACCACTGCACAACCACCACCACTACTCCCACCACCACCACTGCCACCACCGCCACTACCACCATCACCACTCCTACTACCACCACCATCACTACCACCACCATCACTACCACCACTACCATCACCACTAATACCACCACCACTACCACCAACACTACCATCACCATTACCACCATCACTACCGCTACCACCATCACCACTACCACCAACACTAAACCACTACCACCACTACTGCCACCACTAGACCACTACCACCAACACAACCACCAACACCAACACTCTGCATTTACCCGAAGAAAATATTGTGGTGGGTCGCCGAGCTCTCGTCATCAGTAATTGCGTCATTCACCTGCCTTAATCACCTTACCTTGCCAAATGACCTACATTAATATCACGAAAAATAATAAAGCTTCCGCTGTGAAAAATGAAATGTTTCTAGAAATGTATATATATATATATATATATATATATATATATATATATATATATATATATATATATATATATATATATATATATATATATATATATATATATATATACATATATCATGGGTCGATGACTTCAAGGTAATTATAAAAATCAAATTACCTTTTATTGTTATTCGATAATGGAAGCCAAGGTTTCACACCTCCATTACCCAAAATGAATCGATTATTTAAAAACTCGCGAGAATGACCATTAAGAATGAACAAGAGGCAAAATATCTTCTAATATCTGCGATAAAGATGAAATGTGTGAGTGGGGGGGGGGGGTATCTGGGTTAATGTGTGTGTGTGTGTGTGTGTGTGTGTGTGTGTGTGTGTGTGTGTGTGTGTGTGTGTGTGTACTCGCCTAATTGTGGTTGCAGGGGTCGATACTCAGCTCCTGGCCCCGCCTCTTCACTGAGTGCTACTGGGTCCTCTCTCTCCCTGCTCCATGAGCTTTATCATACCTCATCTTAAAGCTATGTATTGTTCCTGCCTCCACTACCTCACTTGCTAGGCTATTTCACTTCCTGACTACTCTATGATTGAAGAAATACTTCCTAACATCCCTTTGACTCATCTGGGTCTTCAACTTCCAATCGTGACCCCTTGTTTCTGTGTCCCCTCTCTGGAACATCATGTCTCTGTCCACCTTGTCTGTTCCACGCAGTATTTTGTATGTCGTTATCATGTCTCCCCTAACCCTCCTGTTCTCCAGTGTAGTCAGGCCGATATTAAGTCTGAGGTAACACATACAGAGTCTGGATAGAATTTTCCGAGGGGCATAAAAAATTGATTCTAGGAGTGATATACCGTCCCCCAAACTTAGATAGGGACCAAGGGAAATTACTGTGGGAGGAAATTGTTAAGGCCACAAGGCACGATAATGTAGTAATTCTAGGGGACTTTAACTTTAGTCACATTGAATGGAATTACTTGACTGGGAATTTAGAATCAAATGACTTCTTAGAAGTAGTACAGGAATATTTTTTGAAGCAGTTTGTGACAGAACCTACAAGGGGAAATAACCTACTTGATTTGGTTCTGGCGAACAAGGAAACCCTTGTTAATAATTTAGAAATTATTGAGGAACTTGGCACAAGCGATCACAAATCAATTACATTTAGCATTGAATGGAAGTACGATAGTAGGGATAACTCAGTAACAGTCCCAGATTTTCGCTTAGCAGATTACGATGGGCTTAGAGAACACTTATCATCTGTTGACTGGGGTAACGAAGAGAGCTATCAATATGACAGTTTTCTGAACACTATACATGCTGCTCAAAGAGCGTTTATCCCATATAAAGAAATTAGATCAAGTAGAAATGAACCAAAATGGATGAATAATAGGCTGAAATATCTACTAGGGCATAAGAAAGGAATTTATAGGCGTATCAAAAGAGGTGAGGGTCATCTTATGAATCAGTATATTGACATTAAGAGGGACATTAAAAGGGGGATACGAAAAGCTAAAAGGGACTATGAAATTAAAGTTGCTAGGGATTCTAAAACTAACCCAAAAAGTTTTTTCCAGGTTTATAGAACAAAAGTTAGAGATAAGATAGGTCTCCTTAAAAATAACTATGGGCATCTTACTGAAAAAGAGAATGAAATGTGCTCGATTTTAAATAATTATTTTCTCTCAGTTTCTACACAGAAAGACACTAACGATATTCCAGTTCTTAATGATACTCAGCATGGATTCTCGAGAGGCCGTTCTTGTCTAATTTATTAATTTTATTCAGTAAAGCTTTTGAGGCTGTTGATCACGACAAAGAATTTGATATTATTTACCTAGATTTTAGTAAGGCTTTTGATAGAGTTCCGCACCAGAGACTGTTAAAGAAAGTGGCAGCTCATGGCATTGGGGGAAAAGTGCTCTCATGGATCGAGTCATGGCTCACAGACAGGAAGCAGTGTCCATAAATGGGGTTAAATCCGAGTGGGGACCTGTAACAAGTGGCGTTCCACAGGGATCAGTCTTGGGCCCGTTGTTGTTTATAATATATATCAATGATCTTGATGAGGGAATTACTAGTGAAATGAGCAAATTCGCCGATGACACAAAAATAGGTAGGATAATTGATTCAAACATACATATCAGGGAACTTCAGGAGGATTTAGACAAACTCAATACCTGGTCAGCAAAGTGGCAGATGCAGTTCAATGTAGATAAATGCAAGGTTCCGACGCTCGGGAGTGTCCATAACCCTAGCACTTATAAGTTAAATAATGTAGAACTTAGCCATACAGATTGTGAAAAGGACTTGGGGGTTATGGTAAGCAGTAACCTTAAACCAAGACAGCAGTGCCTAAGCGTACGTAATAAGGCAAATAGATTATTGGGATTTATATCAAAAAGTGTAAGCAACAGAAGTCCAGAGGTTATACTGCAGCTTTATACATCATTAGTAAGGCCTCACCTAGATTATGCAGCTCAGTTCTGGGTTCCGTATTACAGAATGGATATAAATTCGTTAGAAAATATCCAGCGTAGAATGACCAAATTAATACATAGCTTTAGAAATCTTCCGTACGAAGAGCGATTGAAGACTCTTAAGAACATAAGAACATAAGAACGAAGGAACACTGCAGAAGGCCTACTGGCCCATGTTCCTCCCTTAAGTAAAATGTGACCTGACCTGACTAGGTTGGGTGCATTGGCTTAAGCCGGTAGGAGACTTGGACCTGCCTCGCATGGGCCAGTAGGCCTTCTGCAGTGTTCCTTCGTTCTTATGTTCTTAAGAGTCTTCATTCTTGTTAGACAAAGAATGAGGGGAGACATGATCGAAGTGTGATTATCAAATGGTATACAATACCGACAGGTTGGTAGATAAGACACATAGGCAACATTTAGGCAACTTTATTCCGAAACGTTTCGCCTACACAGTAGGCTTCTTGACTGAAGAAGCCTACTGTGTAGGCGAAACGTTTCGGAATAAAGTTGCCTAACTGTTGCCTATGTGTCTTACATTCCCCTTAGCTCTGGAACTAACCTTGTCGCAAACCTTTGCACTCTCTCTAATTTCTTGACGTGCTTAATAAAGTGTGGGTTCCAAACAGGTGCTGCATACTCCAATATGGGCCTGACGTACACGGTGTACAGTGTCTTGAACGATTCCTTACTAAAGTATCGGAACGCTATTCTCAGATTTGCCAGGCGCCGAAATGCTGAAGCAGTTATCTGGTTTATAAGACCATAAGAACATAAGAAAGGAGGAACACTGCAGCAGGCCTGTTAGCCCATATTATGCAGGCCCTTTACAATCCATCCCACTAACAAAACATTTGGCTACCCCAATTTTCAATGCCACCCAAGAAATAAGCTCAGTTAACTCTATCCACTCATATACACGTCCCACTCAAATCCAACCCCCTCTCAGTCATGTATTTATCCAACCTAAATTTGAAACTACCCAAGGTTTTAGCCTCAATAACCCAACTAGATAGACTGTTCCACTCATCAACTACCCTACTTCCAAACCAATACTTTCCTATATCCTATATGTTTATAATATATATCAATGATCTTGATGAAGGAATTACTAGTGATATGAGCAAATTCGCCGATGACACGAAGATAGGTAGGATAATTGATTCAAACGTAGATGTTAGGGAACTTCAGGAGGATTTAGAAAAACTCTACTCTTGGTCAGAAAAGTGGCAGATGCAGTTCAATGTAGATAAATGCAAGGTTCTGAAGCTCGGGAGTGTCCATAACCCTAGCACTTATAAGTTAAATAATTGGCTTCATCAGTCCAATACAAAGAGGAAGGCGTAAGGAGAGGAGGAGAATGAGGTAATCAGTCCCTCAACCTGGAGTCGATGTGTTCAGTCCATCAATCTTGTAGAATGTACAGCATAGGGCCGTAGACGTGGCTTATATACTGTAGTGAGGTGAGGTGAAGCAGGCGGAGGCGGGGTCATAGTGGTACCATCCACTAGTCGAAGTAGGTCTTCGTCCAAAGGTTGAACAAGTGTTGAAGAATTCTTTGTAACAAGATCCCATGATGCTGCAGTGTCTGACAGTTGTGATGAATGGTTTGAAAAACCGACAAGTTGAAGATTGAGACACTTATGCAGCATATGGGAATCTTTATATTGGACTAATGAAGCCACTGTGTGGCGAAACGTTTCCTGAATAAAGATTCCCATATGCTGCTGTAATATAACCCCTGAACTTCTGTTGCTTACACTTCTTGATAAAAATCCCAGTAATCTGTTTGCCTTATTACGTACGCTTAGGCATTGCTGTCTTGGTTTAAGGTTACTGATTCCTTTTCGCAATCTGTATTGTTAAGTTCTACATTGTGCAAGAAAGGTATAAAATACCGATAGAGGGAGACTTCTTTGGGACGAAATTGTTAGGGCTTCTAGACACAATAACATAGTCATAGTGGGGGACTTTTACTTTAGTCAAATTGACTGGAATTCTTTGACAGGTAATCTAGAGTCCAGTGACTTTATGGAAACAGTTCAGGACTGTTTTCTGAAGCAGAGCGTAACAGAACCTACCAGGGGTAATAATTTGCTAGACCTAGTCTTGTCAAATAAGGAAACACTCGTGAATAATCTGGAGATCACTGAAGAGCTTGGCGCAAGTGATCACAAGTCCATCACTTTTAGCATTAACTGGGAATGCAAGAATAATGATAATACAGTAAAAATCCCTGATTTCCGTTCTGCCGACTATAATGGATTAGGGAACATCTGTCTAATCTTGATTGGGGTTACCTAGCTAATGATTTTATTGGCGATGATTATACTTATGATTATGAAGGGATCTGTTTTTATGATTTTTTTCTTAATAATGTACACAATGCCCAGAGTATACACATTCCCCAGAGAGATATTAGGTCTAATAATAACGATCCCAAATGGGTTAACAGGAGGCTAAAGCATCTATTAGGGGAGAAAAGGGGAATTTATAGGCGCATCAGAAGAGGAGAGGTTAACCTTGTGGAAATATAAACACATATGCAGTATAATGTGATCCTTTATTGACAACGTTTCACCCACACAATGGGCTTTTTCAAGTCACACACAGAAAAAGCCCACTGTGTGGGTGAAAAGTTGTCAATAAAGGATCACATTATACTGCATATGTGTTTAAATTTCCACTGTGTCGGTATTTGATACCATTTATTTCCACAGAGGTTAACCTTACTGACCAATATGTTCAGCTTAAAAAAGAAGTAAAAAAGGGGATTAGAAAGGCTAAACGTGACTATGAAATTAGAGTTGCTAGTGAATCAAAGACTAATCCAAAGGGGTTCTTTCAAGTGTATAGGACGAAGGTGAAGGAAAAAGTAGGACCTCTGTCTCACCTCCTGGCGCTATATAAGGCTCCATCCTGTCACTTCAACTCCATATTGTTTCAAACTTTGGAACAATGCTCTTCTCCAGACTGAGGGACTGACCACCTCAAAACTTTAAGGGTGATGGACTGATTACATCGTCTTCAAGTCTCTTCTGCTTCTATCAACTTTTCTGTACTCGACTGAAGAAGCCTACTGTGTAGGCGAAACGTTTCGAAATAAAGATATCTAACTGTTGCATATGTGTCTTACCTAACAATCTGTCGGTATTTTATACTATTTTAATGTTCAATCCGTCAGTCTTCTTGCCTTTGCTCCAGATTCTCCTCCACCACGATGCTGTGAACACTAACTCCAAGGCTGAGGGACTGATTACCTCATCTTTTGTATATAGTTCTACTGTCTTCTAATTATGTCCTAGAATCTGTATTGATAAAGCCACTGGATGGCGAAACGTCTACAATGAAGATATCCAGATGTTGCACTTGTGTCTAAACTTTCAAGTTCTACATTATTTAACTTATAAGTGCTAGGGTTGTGGACACTCCTGAGCTTCAGAACCTTGCATTTATCTACATTGAATTGTATCTGCCACTTTTCTGACTAGGTATTGAGTTTGCCTAAATCCTCCTGAAGTTCCCTGGCAATTACGTTTGAATCAATTATCCTACCTATCTTTGTGTCACTTCAACTCCATCCCGCAGAGCAGGCAAAGGGTGGAGGTCGTACAAAACCAGGCGATAAGAATTATGCTTGGGGCCCCCATCTGGACCAACACAGCACGTCCCAGATGCTGCCGGAGACATGCTCGGTGTTATACTCACCCAAGATCTTTTTCCTTGAGCGAAGTTTGCAGTCTTTGGCCACCTAGCCTATACTCCGTCTGCAGTCTTCTGTGCCCTTCCCCGATCTTCATGACTTTGCATTTGGCGGGGTTAAATTCGAGAAACCAGTTGCTGGACCAGGTGTCCAGCCTGTCCAGGTCTCCTTGAAGTCCTACCTAATCCTCATCTAATTTAATTCTCATTAACTTCACATCATATGGGAACAGGGACACTTCTGAGTCTAACAATTCCATCATGTCATTCACATTTACCAGAAATAGCACTGGTCCTAGGACCGACCCCCGTGGGACCCAGTTCATCACAGGTGCCCACTGTTAGGTACCATTTTGTCCTAGGCACATGTCGATTAGACACTGTGTGTGTGTGTGTGTGTGTGTGTGTGTGTGTGTGTGTGTGTGTGTGTGTGTGTGTGTGTACTCACCTAGTTGAGGTTGCGGGGGTCGAGTCCGAGCTCCTGGCCCCGCCTCTTCACTGATCGCTACTTGGTCACTCTCCCTGAGCCGTGAGCTTTATCATACCTCTGCTTAAAGCTATGTATGGATCCTGCCTCCACTACATCACTTCCCAAACTATTCCACTTACTGACTACTCTGTGGCTGAAGAAATACTTCCTAACATCCCTGTGATTCATCTGTGTCTTCAGCTTCCAACTGTGTCCCCTTGTTACTGTGTCCAATCTCTGGAACATCCTGTCTTTGTCCACCTTGTCAATTCCTCTCAGTATTTTGTATGTCGTTATCAAGTCCCCCCTATCTCTCCTGTCCTCCAGTGTCGTCAGGTTGATTTCCCTTAACCTCTCCTCGTAGGACATACCTCTTAGCTCTGGGACTAGTCTTGTTGCAAACCTTTGCACTTTCTCTAGTTTCTTTACGTGCTTGGCTAGGTGTGGGTTCCAAACTGGTGCCGCATACTCCAATATGGGCCTAACGTACACGGTGTACAGGGTCCTGAATGATTCCTTATTAAGATGTCGGAATGCTGTTCTGAGGTTTGCTAGGCGCCCATATGCTGCAGCAGTTATTTGGTTGATGTGCGCTTCAGGAGATGTGCCTGGTGTTATACTCACCCCAAGTACTGGTTTGGTAATAGAGTTGTGGATGAGTGGAACAAACTCCCAAGTACCGTTATAGAGGCCAGAACGTTGTGTAGCTTTAAAAATAGGTTGGATAAATACATGAGTGGATGTGGGTGGGTGTGAGTTGGACCTGATAGCTTGTGCTACCAGGTCGGTTGCCGTGTTCCTCCCTTAAGTCAATGTGACCTGACCTGACTAGGTTGGGTGCATTGGCTTAAGCCGGTAGGAGACTTGAACCTGCCTCGCATGGGCCAGTAGGCCTTCTGCAGTGTTCATTCGTTCTTATGTTCTTAAGATCTTTTTCCTTGAGTGAGGTTTGTAGTCTCTGGCCCCCTAGACTGTACTCCGTCTGCGGTCTTCTTTGCCCTTCCCCAATCTTCATGACTTTGCACTTGGTGGGATTGAACTCCAGGAGCCAATTGCTGGACCAGGTCTGCAGCCTGTCCAGATCCCTTTGTAGTTCTGCCTGGTCTTCGATCGAGTGAATTCTTCTCATCAACTTCACGTCATCTGCAAACAGGGACACCTCAGAGTCTATTCCTTCCGTCATGTCGTTCACAAATACCAGAAACAGCACTGGTCCTAGGACTGACCCCTGTGGGACCCTGCTGGTCACAGGTGCCCACTCTGACACCTCGCCACGTACCATGACTCGCTGCTGTCTTCTTGTGTGTGTGTGTGCGTGTGTGTATGTGTGTATGCGTGCGTGTACGTACGTATGTATACTTGAGTCTCATCCTAGGGATTCTCCGTCAGGAATTAGTGAGCGGAAGACTGAGCCTCCGCTCATTCTTTCACTGATCAGGTGTACACTCATCACTGACCAGGTGTACAGATACTCATCACTGACCAGGTGTACACTCATCACTGACCAGGTGTACAGATACTCATCACTGACCAGGTGTACAGACGCTGTGCAAGAAAGGTATAAAATACCGACAAATATGAAAGTTAAGACACATGTGCAACATCTGGATATCTTTATTGTAGACGTTTCGCCATCCAGTGGCTTCATCAATACAGATTCTAGGACATAATAGGAAGACAGTAGAACTATATACAAAATATGAGGTAATCAGTCCCTCAGCCTTGGAGTTAGTGTTCACAGCATCCACCACGATGCTGTGAACACTAACTCCAAGGCTGAGGGACTGATTACCTCATCTTTTGTATATAGTTCTACTGTCTTCCTATTATGTCCTAGAATCTGTATTGATAAAGCCACTGGATGGCGAAACGTCTACAATAAAGATATCCAGATGTTGCACTTGTGTCTTAACTGTACAGACGCTCATCACTGACCAGGTGTACAGACACTCATCACTGATCAGGTGTACAGACACTCATCACTGATCAGGTGTACACTCATCACTGATCAGGTGTACAGACACTCATCACTGATCAGGTGTACAGACACTCATCACTGACCAGGTGCACAGACACTCATCACTGACCAGATGTACAGACATTCATCACTGATCAGGTGTACAGACACTCACCACTGACCAGGTGTACAGACATTCATCACTGATCAGGTGTACAGACACTCATCACTGACCAGGTGTACAGACACTCATCACTGACCAGGTGTACAGACACTCATTACTGACCAGGTGTACACTCATCACTGATCAGGTATACAGACACTCATCACTGATCAGGAGTAGACACTCATCACTGACCAGGTGTACAGACACTCATCACTGACCAGGTGTACAGACATTCATCACTGATCAGGTGTACAGACACTCATCACTGACCAGGTGTACAGACACTCATCACTGACCAGGTGCGCAGACTCTCATCACTGACCAGGTGTACATACACTCATCACTTACCAGGTGTACAGACACTCATCACTGACCAGGTGTACATACACTCATCACTGACCAGGTGTACAGTCACCCATCAATGACCAGGTGTACAGGCACCCATCAATGACCAGGTGTACAGACACCCATCAATGATCAGGTGTACAGACACTCATCACTGACCAGGTGTACACTCATCACTGACCTGGTGTACAGACACTCATTACTGATCATGTATATAGACACTCATCACTGACCAGGTGTACACTCATCACTGACGAGGTGTACAGACACTCATCACTGACGAGGTGTACAGACACTGATCAATGACCAGGTGCACAGACACTCATCACTGACCAGGTGTACAGACACCCATCAATGACCAAGTGTTAGACACTGTAGTGAAGTCTTCGTTAGCACCACGTTTCGCTCACTCGTGGCCTTCAATTTGTAGCATTGTACTAAGTACAATGCTACAATTTACAGCTTAAACTTGGTTCTCGCTGTAAATGATCAAGTGACAAAATTGTAAATAACTGAGGAGTACTGAGGCCTGCTGGCCTATGTTAGTTACCTCTGGTCCAAGACTGTAGTTGTGAGACGCTGCAAGAGAGAATTACTGGCTAATGCTAGGTTTCACTGGCCTCCAGACTCAGTAGCTGTTGGACGTTGCAAGATGCTTACTCTGGTCTAATATGGGTCTCGCCAGTGAAAACATATGTCACTGTTATGTTTTACTGTGCTAGTCTGAATGCAGATGATTTGAAACACCTTCGTTTAATAGTGTCATTTTCTTGAAATAGTACCCTGGCTGTGTCCCACGCCATGGTGGGAGTGTTGCTGTGTTAGGCACAAACGTTGTTCTACAGATATGATGTTCTTGTAGACGTATGGGAAGAATCATAGAAGTTTCATTATTGTAAGGCTGATTACAATGATGAATTGTACAAAATTCCGACAGGACAAAAAAAAGACAAACAAATTCAAAATAATACGAGGATTTATTGACAACCTCTCGCCCACACAGTGAGCTTTATCCCCAGTTATAATTGGAGACAGGACGTACATACGAGAGGATAGTGAAGCTACGCTAACTGACTCGCTAAGGGTACTTTATCATCGTTGGGAAGCTACGCTGCCCGAACTATAGGAAGTCCTTCAAGCACAATCAGTTTCCGAGATTTTAAGAGAAGGACTCTCAGTACTGACACGGGTCAGTGTGTTACACCATCTCCAGTGCAGCACAAGACGGGGATGGGAACTGATGCTGATACATCTGACGGCCATTGACCCCGTCTGACAACTGACACTGCTGGGGCAGGCACGCGGACATCTGGTGACGTATCACTAGGTGATATAACACACTGGCTTGTGAAAATTTAGGACTCGTGTTCCATGGGTTCGAACGGCGTCTGTTCTGTGATTTGTTTGCAGTCGTTTTATTACGATTTCTGGAGTCTACATACAGCACAACATAATGTCACACTAATGTCACAGATGTTATCGTAAATTTCTGTTATCATAAACTTCTTATAACATCAAATGATACCCTAACCTTCTGTACACAGTAAGACTATAAATAAACCATACCCCCGGCCGGGATTGAACCCGCGGTCATGAGTCTCAAAACTCCAGCCCGTCGCGTTAGCCACTAGACCAGCTAGCCACAATAAGATTCGTCCAACTAGGTATATTTCTACACCATAGGAAAGTTAGCACAGGCACCTCTGTGACCACAAATGCAAGTTTTTACAGACGAATCTCCAGCTAGCGTGGCCGTGACGAACTCTAGCTCAAGTCCCTTCACTGCCGTCAACATGACTCAAGAAATCGTAATGACACGATTGCAAATAAACCATACCCCCGGCCGGGATTGAACCCGCGGTCATGAGTCTCAAAACTCCAGCCCGTCGCGTTAGCCACTAGACCAGCTAGCCACAATAAGATTCGTCCAACTAGGTATATTTCTACACCATAGGAAAGTTAGCACATACCCCCGGCCGGGGGTATGGTTTATTTGCAATCGTGTCATTACGATTTCTTGAGTCAAGTCAGACTATAAATAATAATAATAATAATAATAATAATAATAATAATAATAAGAAAAAGAAGAAGAAGAAGAAGAAGAAGAAGAAGAAGAAGAAGAAGAAGAAGAAGAAGAAAAGAAAAGAAAAGAAAAGAAGAAGAAGAAGAAGAAGAAGAAGAAGAAGAAGAAACAGAAGAAGAAGAAGAAACAGAAGAAGAAGAAGAAGAAGAAGAAACAGAAGAAGAAGAAGAAGAAGAAGAAGAAGAAGAAGAAGAAGAAGAAGAAGAAGAAGAAGAAGAAGAAAAGAAAAGAAAAGAAAAGAAAAAAAAGAAAAGAAAAGAAGAAGAAGAAGAAGAAGAAGAAGGGCCTTATGCATGACAGCCTAATGTGATCTAGTAGGCCTCCAGTAATACAGACTAGCATGGGCCAGTAGGCTTCTTGCAGTGCTCAACAACATATTCACCGTCTTTACACGTGACCACTCACCCTCCCAGCTGAAGTTTCTCACACTGTGTCAAGTATTATGGAGAGACTGCTACTCATGGGTAAAACCTTGTACGTACCAGTACAGATTTCTCTGCACTGCACTGTCCACCGCTTGATTACGAAACTAATTAATTCAGTATACTGACCAGGTGCACAGACGTTCATCACTGGCCAGGTGCACAGACGCTCATCACTGACCAGGTGCACAGACGTTCATCACTGACCAGGTGTACAGACATTCATCACTGGCCAGGAGTACAGACATTTATCACTGACTCGGCACTCGGCACTGACCAGGTGCACAGACATTCATCACTGACCAGGTGTAAAAGCACTCGGCACTAACCGGGTGTGCAGGAACAGAGGGAGGCGCTGCCCGTAGTGTTGAAGAAGACACCCTGAGTCACCACTGTCTGGGTAACGTTCCTGAAGGGAGCAATGATGACCACGTCGGTGCTGTTACTGTTACCACCACCGCTGCTGCTGTTGGTACCGTTGTTGTTGCTAGTACAATTGCTGGTACTAGTACTGTTGCTGCTGCTGCTCGTACAGTTGTTGCTACTGGTACTGTTGCTGCTGGTACAGTTGCTGCTGCTGGTACAGTTGCTGCTGGTACAATTGCTGTCGCTCGTACAGTTGCTGCTGGTACAGTTGCTGTTGCTGGTACAGTTGCTGGTAGTATTGCTGCTGCTGGTACTGTTACTGTCGGTACTGTTGCTGTTGCTGGTACTGTTGCCGCTGGTAGTATTACTGCTGCTGGTATTGTTACTATTGGTACTGTTACTGCTGCTGGTACTGTTGCTGCTGGCACTGTTGCTGGTACTATTACTGCTGCTGCTAGTACTGTTACTGTTGCTGGTACTATTGCTGCTGGTACTGTTGTTGCTGCTGTTAGTACTGTTGCTGCTGCTACTGGTACTGTTGCTGCTGCTACTGGTACTGTTGCTGCTGCTACTGGTACTGTTGCTGCTGCTACTGGTACTGTTGCTGCTGCTACTGGTACTGTTGCTGCTGCTACTGGTACTGTTGCTGCTGCTACTGGTACTGTTGCTACTGCTACTAGTACTGTTGTTGCTGCTACTAGTACCGTTGCTGCTGCTGCTAGTAGTACTGTTGCTGCTGCTACTGGTACTGTTACTGTTGCTGGTGTTGTTTGCTGCCTGGCGCTTCCTGTCCCACCACCACGCAGGATCAACAAATCAGAAAAATACTTTAGTGGGAACTGCTAAGAGATGGTTATACTCTGCCTAAACTGTGATGATAAGCCTGTTCCAGAGCTCTCTATTACCCTATTACTTATGTTTCACACTCATGTGAGAGGAGATTAGAACCTCATTGGAAGGCTGCTGTCTACCATCCTCCTAACCCATATGTGACACTCATGATATGATGGTAGTACCTCCCTGGATGGGTGATGCCTACCAACCAACAAAACCATTAGAAATAGGAAAGGAGGAATTCAGATCAAGGATATCCAGGGCATTTATATGTAACGACATTCTGCAAGAATGGAGCTCCTTGCTCGCTGGAACGGGGGCAATTTTGTGAAGACTTTAAAAGTAAGTTTTAGCTCCCAGAGCAGAACTCTTGAGTCAGGAGCCACACGGAACATTTAATCTAGACAATAAAACTGGGATAAGAGAAAAAGGAGAGTGAAAGCTGTAATACGGTGGAGGAAACTGGTGTCTGTGGAGTACCTCAGAGATAGAGAGAGTCTTCTGTGATGAAGCTAGTGTTTGTGGAGTACCTCACAGATGGAGGGAGACTTCGTGAGGCAGCTAGTGTTTGTGGAGTATCTCAGAGATGGAGGGAGTCTTCTGTGAGGAAGCTAGTGTTTGTGGAGTACCTCAGAGATGGAGGGAGTCTTCTGTGAGGAAGCTAGTGTTTGTGGAGTACCTCAGAGATGGAGGGAGTCTTCTGTGAGGAAGCTAGTGTTTGTGGAGTACCTCAGAGATGGAAGGAGTCTTCTGTGAGGAAGCTAGTGTTTGTGGAGTGCCTCAGAGATGGAGGGAGTCTTCTGTGAGGAAGCTAGTGTTTGTGGAGTGCCTCAGAGATGGAGGGAGTCTTCTGTGAGGAAGCTAGTGTTTGTGGAGTACCTCAGAGATGGAAGGAGTCTTCTGTGAGGAAGCTAGTGTTTGTGGAGTACCTCAGAGATGGAGGGAGTCTTCTGTGAGGAAGCTAGTGTTTGTGGAGTACCTCAGAGATGGAGGGAGTCTTCTGTGAAGAAGCTAGTGTTTGTGGAGTACCTCAGAGATGGAGGGAGTCTTCTGTGAGGAAGCTAGTGTTTGTGGAGTACCTCAGAGATGGAGGGAGTCTTCTGTGAGGAAGCTAGTGTTTGTGGAGTACCTCAGAGATGGAGGGAGTCTTCTGTGAGGAAGCTAGTGTTTGTGGAGTATCTCAGAGATGGAGGGAGTCTTCTGTGAGGAAGCTAATGTTTGTGGAGTACCTCAGAGATGGAGGGAGTCTTCTGTGAGGAAGCTAGTGTTTGTGGAGTATCTCAGAGATGGAGGGAGTCTTCTGTGAGGAAGCTAATGTTTGTGGAGTACCTCAGAGATGGAGGGAGTCTTCTGTGAGGAAGCTAGTGTTTGTGGAGTATCTCAGAGATGGAGGGAGTCTTCTGTGAGGAAGCTAGTGTTTGTGGAGTGCCTCAGAGATGGAGGGAGTCTTCTGTGAGGAAGCTAGTGTTTTTGGAGTACCTCAGAGATGGAGGGAGTCTTCTGTGAGGAAGCTAGTGTTTGTGGAGTACCTCAGAGATGGAGGGAGTCTTCTGTGAGGAAGCTAGTGTTTGTGGAGTACCTCAGAGATGGAGGGAGTCTTCTGTGAGGAAGCTAGTGTTTGTGGAGTATCTCAGAGATGGAGGGAGTCTTCTGTGAGGAAGCTAATGTTTGTGGAGTACCTCAGAGATGGAGGGAGTCTTCTGTGAGGAAGCTAGTGTTTGTGGAGTATCTCAGAGATGGAGGGAGTCTTCTGTGAGGAAGCTAATGTTTGTGGAGTACCTCAGAGATGGAGGGAGTCTTCTGTGAGGAAGCTAGTGTTTGTGGAGTACCTCAGAGATGGAGGGAGTCTTCTGTGAGGAAGCTAGTGTTTGTGGAGTGCCTCAGAGATGGAGGGAGTCTTCTGTGAGGAAGCTAGTGTTTTTGGAGTACCTCAGAGATGGAGGGAGTCTTCTGTGAGGAAGCTAGTGTTTGTGGAGTACCTCAGAGATGGAAGGAGTCTTCTTTGACGAAACTAGTATTTGTGGAGTGCCTCAGAGATGGAGGGAGTCTTCTGTGAGGAAGCTAGTGTTTGTGGAGTATCTCAGAGATGAAGGGAGTCTTCTGTGAGGAAGCTAGTGTTTGTGGAGTGCCTCAGAGATGGAGGGAGTCTTCTGTGAGGAAGCTAATGTTTGTGGAGTGCCTCAGAGATGGAGGGAGTCTTCTGTGAGGAAGCTAATGTTTGTGGAGTGCCTCAGAGATGGAGGGAGTCTTCTGTGAGGAAGCTAATGTTTGTGGAGTGCCTCAGAGATGGAGGGAGTCTTCTGTGAGGAAGCTAATGTTTGTGGAGTGCCTCAGAGATGGAGGGAGTCTTCTGTGAGGAAGCTAATGTTTGTGGAGTACCTCAGAGATGGAGGGAGTCTTCTGAAAGGAAGCTAGTGTTTGTGGAGTACCTCAGAGATGGAGGGAGTCTTCTGTGAGGAAGCTAGTGTTTGTGGAGTGCCTCAGAGATGGAGGGAGTCTTCTGTGAGGAAGCTATTGTTTGTGGAGTACCTCAGAGATGGAGGGAGTCTTCTGTGAGGAAGCTATTGTTTGTGGAGTACCTCAGAGATGGAGGGAGTCTTCTGTGAGGAAGCTAATGTTTGTGGAGTACCTCAGAGATGGAGGGAGTCTTCTGTGAGGAAGCTAGTGTTTGTGGAGTACCTCAGAGATGGAGGGAGTCTTCTGTGAGGAAGCTAGTGTTTGTGGAGTATCTTAGAGATGGAGGGAGTCTTCTGTGAGGAAGCTAGTGTTTGTGGAGTACCTCAGAGAAGGAGGGAGTCTTCTGTGAGGAAGCTAGTGTTTGTGGAGTATCTCAGAGATGGAGGGAGTCTTCTGTGAGGAAGCTAGTGTTTGTGGAGTATCTCAGAGATGGAGGGAGTCTTCTGTGAGGAAGCTAGTGTTTGTGGAGTACCTCAGAGATGGAGGGAGTCTTCTGTGAGGAAGCTAGTGTTTGTGGAGTACCTCAGAGATGGAGGGAGTCTTCTGTGAGGAAGCTAGTGTTTGTGGAGTACCTCAGAGAAGGAGAGAGTCTTCTGTGAGGAAGCTAGTGTTTGTGGAGTACCTCAGAGATGGAGGGAGTCTTCTGTGAGGAAGCTAGTGTTTGTGGAGTACCTCAGAGATGGAGGGAGTCTTCTGTGAGGAAGCTAGTGTTTGTGGAGTACCTCAGAGATGGAGGGAGTCTTCTGTGAGGAAGCTAGTGTTTGTGGAGTATCTCAGAGATGGAGGGAGTCTTCTGTGAGGAAGCTAGTGTTTGTGGAGTACCTCAGAGAAGGAGGGAGTCTTCTGTGAGGAAGCTAGTGTTTGTGGAGTATCTCAGAGATGGAGGGAGTCTTCTGTGAGGAAGCTAGTGTTTGTGGAGTATCTCAGAGATGGAGGGAGTCTTCTGTGAGGAAGCTAGTGTTTGTGGAGTACCTCAGAGAAGGAGGGAGTCTTCTGTGAGGAAGCTAGTGTTTGTGGAGTACCTCAGAGATGGAGGGAGTCTTCTGTGAGGAAGCTAGTGTTTGTGGAGTACCTCAGAGATGGAGGGAGTCTTCTGTGAGGAAGGTAGTGTTTGTGGAGTACCTCAGA
The DNA here is from genome assembly GCF_038502225.1 of Cherax quadricarinatus. NCBI lineage: Eukaryota > Metazoa > Arthropoda > Malacostraca > Decapoda > Parastacidae > Cherax > Cherax quadricarinatus. Next base: position 34,389,680 of record NC_091297.1, on the reverse strand, counting down.
GAAGGAGGGAGACTTCTGTGAGGCAGCAGGTCAGGTTCCGGGCTACAGTTGTGAAGCTAAAATCGCTCTAAAGTGAATCACAGTTGTTTTTTTAACTTTCAAATGCATACCTTACAACATATTTACACTGTCATATATTAAGTGTGAAATATAGCTAGGCCTAAAATATATACACAACACACATTACTTACCTTAATATATTTTCGTCTTAAACTTATAGTGAGTTGTGAATATATTTATTGTAGGAAGTCTGAATACATGAAGTATGGGTATAATTGACAGCCGCTGTATTAGCGAAACACTATAGAGCAAATCACTGTAAAGCGGGACCTACCATCAATGGAGACGCCTTAATGAAGGACACTTGCTCTAAAGAAGTGCAGTTAACCCTCCATTCCTCGGATCAAGTCTGACTAACTCCCTTTTTCAGGTGCTGTAAGACCACTATGTAAGTTTATTTTTGTCAAAAGAATAATACTAAATGATCCTCACTTCTGTCATTGAACTTACTCAATGATCCTCACCTCTGTCACTGAACTTACTCATTAGTCCTCACCTCTGTCACTGAACTTACTCATGAATCCTCACCTCTGTCACTGAACTTACTCATTGATCCTGACCCTCTGTCATTGAACTTACTCATTGATCCTCACCTCTGTCATTGAACTTACTCATTGATCCTCACCTCTGTCATTGAACTTGCTCATTGATCCTCACCTCTGTCATTGAACTTACTCAATGATCCTCACCTCTGTCAATGAACTTACTCATTAGTCCTCACCTCTGTCACTGAACTTACTCATTAGTCCTCACCTCTGTCACTGAACTTACTCATTAGTCCTCACCTCTGTCACTGAACTTACTCATTAGTCCTCACCTCTGTCACTGAACTTACTCATTAGTCCTCACCTCTGTCACTGAACCTACTCATTGATCCTCACCTCTGTCACTGAACTTACTCATTAGTCCTCACCTCTGTCACTGAACTTACTCATTGATCCTCACCTCTGTCATTGAACTTACTCATTGATCCTCACCTCTGTCATTGAACTTACTCATTGATCCTCACCTCTGTCATTGAACTTACTCATTAATCCTCACCTCTGTCATTGAACTTACTCATTGATCCTCACCTCTGTCATTGAAGTTACTCAATGATCCTCACTTCTGGCATTGAACTTACTAACTAGTCTTCACTTTTGACATTGAATTTGCTCATTGATCCTGTCATTGAGCTTACTCATTGATCCTCACTGTCACTGAACTTACTCATTGATCCTCACTGTCACTGAACTTACTCGTTGATCCTCACTGTCACTGAACTTACTCATTGATCCTCACTGTCATTGAACTTACTCATTGATCCTCACTGTCACTGAACTTACTCATTGATCCTCACTGTCACTGAACTTACTCGTTGATCCTCACTGTCACTGAACTTACTCATTGATCCTCACTGTCATTGAACTTACTCATTGATCCTCACTGACAATGAACTTACTCATTGATCCTCACTTTCATTGAACTTACTCATTGATTCTCAATGTCATTGAACTTATTGATCCTCACTGTCACTGAACTTACTCATTGATCCTCACTGTCATTGAACTTACTCATTGATCCTCACTGTCACTGAACTTACTCGTTGATCCTCACTGTCATTGAACTTACTGATCCTCGCTTCTCTCACTGAACTTATATATCCTCACTTCTGTTATTGAACTTCCTCATTTATAACCGCTTCCGGAAAATATGTCTACGATGGGGATTAAAGTGTAGACACATGTCTCTGATGCGACTCAGGTGAAACAGAGGAGTGTCGGAGGTTGTCTTACCTGCGTTGTGAGATAAAGACGGTGTGTGATGCAGCTTCTCCCTCTCCCTGAGGCTCTGCTCTGACACCCTCGTTAGCTACTGTCTTGGCACCGTCCGTGCCAACATCTACCGTGGCATCTCCAGACACTTGGCCTGCCCAAGCGACCACTTGAGTCATTTGCTGGACCACTTGAGCCACTTTCTCAGCCTTGTTGACCACTTTATCGACGACCTCGGTCACCTGGTTAGCGTATCTGGTGATTCCTTCAGTAGCGTCACCAGCAGAGCGCTTCTTTCTGTTGAAAATAAGGTGAAGCAGAATAGAATAGACATGCCTGAAGGATGTTATCGAGGGTCAACGCCCCAGTTGCCTGGTCCCAGACCAAGCCTATCAGTGTCCCCTCGCCCTTATGTTAGTTGACAAGTTATCAAGACATGGAACGTCAAGGTTTTTTCATTTCCTACTAAAAAGATTTTGCTCAGTTTTCTCCTTAAAATGAAGTTGAGCGAGCAAGTTTAATTTAAAACTGTGACGTTGTTTTTTGTTTCTATACAATAATAACATCAGAGGAGGAGAAAAGATACATCTCTAAAACATAACACAGACCTGGAGTTCAAGAACACAATTTAGCACAAACTTGGACTTCAAGAACGCAGTATAACACAGACCTGGTTTTCAATAACACAATATAACACAGGTAGAATTAAACTACGTACCAGTGTCACTGACATGTATAGTATGAAAATATGGAGATTATCAGAAGAGTAGTGGAGCATCTAGAAAGGGACGGGCTCTTACATGACAACCAGCAGGGCTTCAGGGATGGAAAATCCTGTGTCACAAACCAACTGGAGTTCTACGACAAGGTAACAGAAATAAAACAGGAGAGAGAGGGAGAGAGGGATGGGTGTATTACAATTTCATGGACTGTAAGAAGGCTTTTGACACAGTACCGCTCAAGAGATTCGTTCAAAAGTTAGAGGAGCAGGCAGGAACAATAAGAAAAGCAATGTAATGGATCTTGGAATAGCCGACGGGAAGGAAACAACGAGTGATGGTATGCGACTAGGTGTCGGAAGGGGCGCGTGTGTCGAGTGATGTTCCACAAGGGTCATTCCTAGGGCCGATGCTGTTTCTTGTGTATGTGAATGACATGACACAAAGTATAGATTCAGAGCTGTTCCTGAGGACGTAAAACTAATGAGAATACAAGTGGACGAGGATCAGGTAAAACTACAAAGGAATCTGGACAGTCTGCAAACCTGGTCCAACAACTGCCTCATAGAGTTTAACCACATCAAGTGCAAGGTTATAAAGCTTGGGGAAGTACAAAGATGACAGACGGAATACAGGCTCGGGGGTCAAAGACTGCAAATTCGACTCAGAAAAAGAATCTTGTGGTGAGTGTAATACCAAATGCATCTCTTGAGGCGCACATCAACCAAATAATTGCTGCAGCATTTGGGTGCCTGGCAAACCTAAGAATAGCGTTTCGACATGTAAGTGAGGAGTCATTCACGACACTTTATACTGTTTACGTCAGGTCCATAATAGAGTATGCAGCACCAGTATGGAGCCCACACCTAGTCAAATACGTGAAGAAATTAGAGAAAGTGGAAAATATGCAAAACAAAAAAACAAACAAACAAAAAAAAAAGACTAGTCCCAGAGCTAAGGGGTATGTCCCACGAAGACAGGTTAAGGGAACTCAACCTGATGACACTAGAGGACAGGAAGAATGTGGGGGGGGGGGGACATAATAACGACATAAAATACTGAGAGGAATTGACAAGGTGAACCGGGACAGAATGCTTCAGAGATGAAACACAGCAACAAAGAGACACAAGTGTTGAAGAATTCCTTGTATCAAGATCCCATGATGTTGCAGTGTCTGACACATGTGATAAATAGTTTTGAAAACCCACAAGTTGAAGATTGAGACACTTGTGAAACATATGGGAATCTCTATTGAGGAAACGTTTCGCCACACATTGGCTTCATCAGGTGTCTCAATCTTCAACTTGTCTGTTTTGAAAACCATTTATCACATTCGTCAGACACTGCAACATCATGGGATCTTGATACAACCTTGTCCAACCTTTGACCTACTTAGACTAGTGGATGGTTCCACTGTGATTCCGCTTTCTCCTGCTTCGACTCACCTGACTACAGTATGTAAGCCACTTCTCCGCCATATACTGTACTTTCTACAAGATTAATGGATTGAACACCTCAAGGGATTGATTACCTCAAACTCTCCTCTTTGGCTTCGCTATGTAGATGACATCTTTGCTCTGTGGCCTCATGACTCTAGTCTTTTCCAACCATTTCTTGATGCTCTTAATAATTTTGCCCCTTTCATTAAGTTTAAGGCTGAATGGGAATCTAATTCCTTGCTTCCTTTCCTTGATGTTAATGTCCACCGCTCAGATACAGGTTTTGCCTTTTCCGTTTACCGCAAACCTATGCACAGTGGCATGTACATTCACTACTTTTCTTATCATGCTTCCTCTGTCAAGAAAAGTGTTCTTATATCCCTCTTTCTTCGTGCTCTCCGCATTTGTGATCCTCAGTTCCCTCAATCAGAAATTTCCACTCTTCATAATTCGTTTTCCCGTCTTGGCTTCCCTTCCCATTTCACAGACTCTGCCCTCTCACGTGCTCAACGTAATTTCTTCTCTCCCAAACTCTCTACTCCTGGGAACTCTTCTGTCCTCTGCCTTCCCTACATTTCCGGCCTTTCTAATGTCAACAACTCTCTCCGTTCCTTATTATTATTATTATAATCAAAAAGAAGCGCTAAGCCACAAGGGCTATACAGCCCTCCGTTCCTTGGACATCAAACTTACTTTCCGACAGACTAACACTCTTCGCACTAATCTCCTCCCTCTACAGATGCCTGGTATCTACTCTATTTCTTGCTCCTCCTGTCCTCTTCAATACTTTGGAGAAACTGGTCGATCCCTTTTTGACAGACCTAGCCAGCCCAAAAGTAGTGTTAGGCTTGCCGACACTAACAATGCTCTTTTCTGTCACGTCAGAGATCACAGTCATCCTATTGACTGGTCTTCTGCTAAAACTGTCTTCCCTACTTCCAACTTTAACAGTCGCCGTCTGGTTGAATCCTCCCTAATGCACAACTTTCCTTGTATGGATCTTAGTCCTGGCTTCGTCTCTGTAGATGCCTTCCTCTCCCACTACATTGTAAAATGCTCCAAACTTCAGAACACCGGTGACTTAACCTGATTCCTCCTTTTCTTCTTCCTCTTTCCCTTTCCTCTTTCCTCTTTCTCCTTTGGATTGTCTTTTTTCTGCCCTGTGTATATGTTCCTTCTTTATTTAGGTATATTTCCACCCCCCCCCCTCTGCGTTCTTGCTGTTACCCTCTGTGGGCACCTAGCTCCCTTGTGGGCACCTAGCTCCCTTGTGGGCACCTAGCTCCCTTGTGGGCACCTAGCTCCCTTGTGGGCACCTAGCTCCCTTGTGGGCACCTAGCTCCCTTGCAGTGTTCCACTTTCTTAATATCTGACTGGCCTCTCCTCCTTCTTACTACCTTCCCCACTACTACTTCCCTCTACCTCCACCTCCTGACTATTTATACCCTTTCTTCTTTCCTTTTCATTAGTGTGACTTTGTAAATGGTCCAAATCGGACCGAAACGTCGTCGTAAACTCGTCTCTTCTATGTGCGTGTTATTTGTGTATTGTTCCAGTCACGGTATTGTGCCTTTTTTGTTATATCCCATTGTTTGCTCGAGACTCTTTCTAAACCAAGTTTATACCTAGGAGGTATCATAACATATTTACAGAAAATAATAATTTACCTTTTATCAGGTATAACCAGAAAATATATTTTCCTGATTAATTTTATTTTTGTAAATCTGGTGAGTTTTAGGAAGTGTTTTCTTGATAGTAATTCTGTATGAATATATAACATTTTGTGTAACATTTTTGAGGGAAGATGGTAAGCTGCGTCTTTAAAATTTTGTGATTTGCTATTTAATGGTTTATTATTTTGCATTATTAGGTTTCTGCTGTAATAATAAGTAGGCGTGCGTCTTTTACCTACAATTTTCTAATATATACAAAAATGTCTGGAACCAGTACAGATTATGTTGGTGGCAGTGACCTTGGCGAAAATTTCCCTGGTTCACACATCACTGCTAATAAGGGAACTAATAAAGCTGAGATTTTAAGGTTGAAATTAACCCTAATTCAGGAGGAAAAAGACCTGAGAAGGATGGAATGTACGAAGCTCTGGGAAGAAAAGGAGTCAGCAATCCTTAGGGCTGAAGAAAAAGAGAGTTCAATTTGCTTCTGAACAAGGAATAGGAAAATGATAGAAATATTTAATCTAGGGAAGGATAAGTCAATTCGGCAGGCCCCTTATAGAAAGAACCTACAAAGAAAGGCGAATATGGTGAAGGAGGTGAAATTCCTACATGACAATAATCTAATAGTACCTAGCGAGTCAGTGGGCATCACCCTGCTTAATAGTTCCAAACCAGATTACACCACGAGAATGTGCACTGACTAACTCAAGGTAAATTTATTAACAAAGGTTAATTGTTTTCATCTTCCTAGTGTGGATGATGTCACTGATGCAGCCTCCTGCATCTTCAGTTCGTATGATACAGTTAGGGGAGCTAAATATGTCTGTAAACTAGATATGTGGAAAGGTTATCAAATTCCCATGACACTGTGTACCAGTGACATCTTCCTGTTTGTAATGCCAGTTGGTCTCTTTCTGTACTTGAGATTGTGTGGGATATGAAAATTCAAGATTTTCCGGAAATGTACAAACATTGTTGACATAACCTGGTGTATTGATGTTTTCTGTATTGTTGAGAAAAGTCGCAGAATTCTTACTATAAGTTATTTCTCTGAGTATAAGTATCAAGAAAACTTGATCACGGGAAAGAAAATTTTAACTGGTGTTGTGTATATAGCAGCTTTTTATATTATTAAGATCTCACACTGTCACTGTGTATGCTAACTTCAGATCTTTATGTTTCCTTCACCTAATGAGAAACATCAACCAAAGACTCACTAGGTGGGCTCAGTACCTACAATCTCTGTATTTGGTGATTCATTATGCAAAGGGAACAAAGAATGTCGTTGCTGATGCATTATCTCATGTGTAAAAAATGTACATAATGTGGCGTATAGATCACTAATCTGCTTTTATTGAACAGTGTTTTGCAGTGGGCGAGTAGATGATATCTCGGAACACCTAAAGGAGACATGCGAGTTGAATTGGTGGTGGGGGTATCAGATTTCCCTAGGGTGTGTGTTAATTTTAGTGGTAGTCACATCTGTTTTACATGCCTAGGTAAGATATGTTAAATTTATTTTTAGGTGCTGGCTGGTATGCCTCACCTACGTGTGTTATGTTAGTGTCCTATGATCTGTCGGACCAAAAGGATTTCAGTTTACGGGGTACTGATGCCTTACCATTATTTTGGATCATGAATAGTGATCCTATTTTTCTTTTTTTTGTTTCTCCTGGACCTACCTATTTCATGGGTCACTAGTGTGGGTGGCTCCAGGTTTCTTAGGAATGACAGTGCACGTGAAGGCCTCCGAAGCTAACCTTCTGAGAGGCATCAGTGATGATTCCAGTGTTTTCTTTATGGCCACAATCCCACCAATAAATTTTTTTACGGCTATCCACCCAGGTTTTTTGGGGTCTTATACTTTTCCATCCTGTGCTCTCCTACCATTTTTCTCAGAGGCGTGTTTTGCGCAGTCAGTTTTGCTTACTAAAGATTGATATGGGCACAGGTTGATAATGTGATATCCTTTTCTGTGTAGTAACTAATATGTGGACTTGTCAAATATTTATGCTATTACTGTGAAAAGTCACTTATGTTTCGTGCCAGATTTTTTTGAAACTTTGTATCTATTGTAAGCAGGAATTTGTGGTACTTGACAGTAATGCTTATTAAGACAAAGAGTTTTTCAATTTCTGACCTATTTTGTACTGATGTAACCAAGTTACTCTTATTTGGTTATGTGCAAATATGCTGTACAGAGGAAACCCATTCAGTAGTGTATCAAGTTGTATACTGTATAGGTAAAATGTATCAAGGCAGGTGCTTGGCCAGCAATGTGCTGTGATGGTGCATTTTCGTAGTTTATGGTTTCTGTGAGGATATGGCTATAAGGCATGACTGTGGGCATAAAATTTGTTCACTTTTATATTAAACAAGTTTCACAAGTCTGTGTATTAGCAGAGCTCATATTGTGGTGATAGTTGTTGTGTTGGGTTTATACAGTTGGGTTTTGGTTCGCTGTCTATATAAAAAGAGTGTACCAAGGCAATTAAGGTAAGGATTACTGCCTGTACTGATGCACTTTTTTTTGTCTTTGATGTTTATTTTCGTTTCTGTCCTTTTTTTTCTTTTGACTAGCTGCATCCGATTGTACACAGCTAGTTGGGTGAGACCGTTGGTTTGATGGCAGGGGTGTTGTGCAGGCTACTGCCTGATTGTGATAGAATATGTCATAAAATAAGGTATTAATAGTGTAAACAGAAGTGCTCCATAATTTCAGAAATCATGTCGGCGTTTTGTGGACGGTTTTCGTGTCTCATGACGTCATGGCATCACAGAGTGAAGCGTCGAGGGACATGGTGTTGAAGTGGCAGGTAAGTGACTTTGTGTATTTTGTGGTTATGCTCAGGCCATAGGTTGTGTTTGGTGCTTTTGTGCTCATGTGTGCCCTGGAAGGTGCCTGGCATTGTTGTTTGATGCACAGAATAAGAATAACAAGAAGTACAGTAATAATAGCGTGTTTACCAGCAGGTTGGGAGTACGCCAGTCTACTCGAGTCACTGATCAAGTTAATTTTCTTACGGCCTAACTTTAATCAACTAGTAAAAGTTTACGAGTGTATTATTTACTGTTTTTGTGATGTGTGTTGATGACGGGTTGGTGTTATGTATACTATTTGGTATAATGCATGTTTATTTTTATAAAGGGCAGTTTAATTGACCTTCCTGGAAGATCAAATCTAAGGTCATTAATAACGGTACTGACCACTTATAATTTAAATAATTTTGAGTTTATCCCTAGAACTGTGTTTTACCCCCAAGGATCCCCAAACTTTATAACAAATATGCTGTCCAGTTTTGGTGTACATTTTATAGAATAAAATGAGCATAAGCATAGGCTGCAAATGCCTAATTCAATTCGATACCATGTTGGTGCTTTATCGAGCAGAGACTGCCTGATCAGTGAAGAATTAATTACCCAGTTAGGTGCTACTGTTAGTAGTACTACCAGTAGAAATCAGTTTCCATCTCAGCAATCCATACAAAATAGAAAGTAGTTAGACTGTCTGCCTTTTCTCTGCATTCCCACGTACTTTCTCTGACCCTCTGATTTCTTTACCCCTCTATCTCTCACCTTCCCGTAGTTGTGGTGTTGGACGATGTGGTGTTTGATGTTGTTCCAGTGGTAGAGTTGGACGAAGTGGTGTTTGATGTTGACCCAGTGGTAGAGTTGGACGAAGTGGTGTTTGATGTTGACCCAGTGGTAGAGTTGGACGAAGTGGTGTTTGATGTTGACCCAGTGGTAGAGTTGGACGAAGTGGTGTTTGATGTTGACCCAGTGGTAGAGTTGGACGAAGTGGTGTTTGATGTTGACCCAGTGGTAGAGTTGGATGAAGTGGTGTTTGATGTTGATCCAGTGGTAGAGTTGGACGAAGTGGTGTTTGATGTTGACCCAGTGGTAGAGTTGGATGAAGTGGTGTTTGATGTTGATCCAGTGGTAGAGTTGGACGAAGTGGTGTTTGATGTTGACCCAGTGGTAGAGTTGGATGAAGTGGTGTTTGATGTTGATCCAGTGGTAGAGTTGGACGAAGTGGTGTTTGATGATGATCCAGTGGTAGAGTTGGACGAAGTAGTGTTTGATGTTGATCCAGTGGTAGAGTTGGACGAAGTGGTGTTTGATGCCGATCCAGCATCAGTGGTAGAGTTGGACGAAGTGGTGTTTGATGTTGATCCAGTGGTAGAGTTGGACGAAGTGGTGTTTGATGCCGATCCAGCACCAGTGGTAGAGTTGGATGCGGTACCGTTCGATGTTCCTGAGGTATTTGCGGTGGCGTTGCCTGAAGAATTGGTCGAGGCACCAGCAGCGCCTGCGGTGGTGTTGCCTGAAGTATTGTTGCTCGGCGGTGGCCCTGCATCTACAAATGGATTTTCTGTTTCCAGGAAGAGAAGAAGAAATAGAGCCAAAATAATGATGAGGGAGAGGAAAAGAAGGAAGACGTGGTGGAAGACAAGGAAGGCGATTAAAAAGTTGAAAGACTCGACGGAAATTTGAGAAAAACGACAGAGAATAAAAAACGGAACGGCAGAATATAATATGATTATAGTTATATTTAATTTAAATATTTTTCATTATTTTGGCAATGAGTGAGGCAAGAGATAAACTACCTATAAAATTTAAACACGTGTTAACTATAATAAACGGGATGGAGAAAAGTCAGATGAGGCGCATTTTGAAGAACATGGGCATAGATCAGTGGTAGTGAGAAGGAGCAATGATGAACCTCTTAGGAATAGACACATTCAACAAGTTAAAACACCCACCTTAGAAGATAGTTTGGATGTTACCTAAAATAAACATGTGTAAACTATAATGAACACGCTGTTGAAAAACAATGATCCCCAAAACATAAACATGTTTTACCCAGCTTGAGAAAAATAAAGCAAAAAAAAAAAAAGAAAAAAAAATCACGTAAGCAGATCACAGATTTTTAATTATCTCGTCTGTCTTTTAGAATAAAAATTCTCGAACATTTTCTCATGATATTAGCATACCAATGAATATATTATGTATATACTATTCTAAATAGCAAAAATTACAAAAGTTTAAAATAAAACAAAATATTCTTTTCGACCTGAGGGAAGAGAGGAATTGTGGCATTTTGAGGCCTTGGAACCCACAAGTCGTACAATAAAAATATCATCAAAGACTCAAAACTAAACACATTCCAATTATGGAAAATATAGTTTCATGGTTAAATGAAAATATTACTGTACTTAGTAAAGCATATTTGTTTGTGTGTGTATAAATGGTGGGATGATAGGAGAAGATCAGTAGATAAGCAGTCTCAATGAGAAATCTCATTATTTTTCTTTCCGCGTGGCTGTGCCGGCTCTGATGGCTGCTATATGATCGGAGAATCCGATCATCACTCCACCACACTTCTGGTCTCACAATCTCCCACTGGGTAATTAGTTCGCCCAGGGCAGCATTATTGTGGACACGATGCTAACTACAACAATTCTCATTAACAGCTCCCAGCATACGTCACTGTCCCAAGAAAGTGATTTACCCGATGCACAACAAAGGTGATTAGGTTCTTGGTGTGACTAACAACTCATTCGCGATGGTACTCAAGCCTCATCTAATATTAACTCGCAAATGATCAGTATCACTAGGTTGATCAATCAAGCTTTCAAGTGGAAACATTTAATAACCCATTGTTTACCTTCCAGTCGTATACACTGATCGGTCTATACTCGGTCTGTATGTGACTGGAGGGTCGTGCCACTAGCTAGATTTCTTGGTGGAATTGTTAACGACACAGTCATATGGACTGATTCTATAAGTTACAATCACCTGCTGTTATATGTAAATGAAGGGTCATCACACCAGCTAGACTCGTTTACTCTATGTGATGGCGACATCAATCATCAGCCACTGCAAAGTGCCACTACTTGCTTTCTGTGTGACTGGAGTGCCACCACTTCCAGACTCATCCTTTGGAGCTGGCGTCTTTACTCACCTGTCACAGCGAGGTAACAGTACCCATTCTGTGTGTGTGTGACTCGAATTTTATTCCACAGAGTCCTCCACCATTCCATTACGCGGGTGAATGAACCCTGTGTCATAGTGACTGTTAGAAACCCCCACTACGGGGAAAAGGGGGGAGGGGTTGCCTAACAGATTTTCCCCTCTCTTGAGAAGCCGTCAGTGACTTGATATAATTATGAGACCCGTACCCATTAGGCTAGGATCTCCAATTTATGAATGCCATACAGACATTCTCTCATGTCTACAAAACTTTGTAAGTGTTAATTTTTCCCGTCTCTGGCAACTATGCCTCTCTGGCCCAAGTATACGTTTGATAGCCAGGGAGCAACAGTCTGAGTCCAACTAGGCACAATATAGGCTGTGTCCAAATCGCCCAGCGAGGGGTATCTCGTAGCACTACGTGCATCACCTAATTAAAGTTAGCAGTATTATAGAATTTAAGGCTCAATCAAGTGATTTGTAGATCTTTGGAGTTGCACCGGATTCACAGTCAAGTTTAGTGAACTAGTCGTGGGGACCTTACCTGTGTGTGGCCATGCCTGACCTCCCTAAGAGCCGCCACTAGCAGTACAGCTGACAACTTTGTCCGGTTTAGACTGCAGTACATAATCTCATTCAAGGTAGGTGGGAGAAGGTTCAGATTACCGGGAGTCATTAGAGTCAGTCATGGTGTCAGTCACGCGAGACAGGCACAAGGCTTGCGTTTCACTCTATCAGAACGTATTGGACAGTTACGGCCTGGATTAGACCAAGTGCCAGGTATCATCAGAGACATCAGATTGGTAAGTAACCAGTATGCTAAGTAGTATGCAGCCCTGTCAAAGGGAAGAGTTCACATAATTTAGATCTGAATTGGAATCTAAGTGAGTTGGATGTGTGATAAGTGTCAAAGCAGAACCCCCCTCACTATCGACAACATTCTATCTGGGATCGGTCTAAAAATGAAAGAGGTCTTGTGACTGACCTGAGAGGCAGACTAAGAAGATAAAGATCTTGGGACTTTCTTGGGGGAGCAAATTATGTAATGTTTGGGACAGGTCCTGGAATTCATCTGAGAAAAATGTGGTCTTGAGACTCACCTGGAGAGCAATTAGGGATGGTCTTGTTGGCCAGCAGGGCAGCAAGGACACTCTGCAGGCAAGGGTCGAGGTCACAGTGACACCATTTTTTACGGTACCCTGTAACTTGGCCCTGTGTGGGCACCGCCTTCATGCTTACCATCACGCCAACGCCCACGGTCAGCATCCACGCCCACGCTGACCAAGCCAAAAATACTACGCATAAGTAACTTAAAACAGCAACAATTTGGTCACTTTCAGTCACTGCACATCATATTCATTCACTGTCCATACTCTTTTTTTTTCTCACTCTGTACACTTAGGCACTGACGTAGCATCTGATTCATCAACTACCCGCGTTTCTGTCTACAGTCAGCACCCAGAATCCACTTCCCAGCCTGATAACCGGTACTGAAGTCTTCCAGCTCACACTGACATACAGAATTCCAGCAGTTGATGTACGAGAAACATTCCGTGAGAAGAAATATGACAGGGAAACCCACTGTGTGTGATGGCACATGAGAGGGGAAATCCATCGTGTGATGGAATATGACAAGGAAACACCATCCTGTGTAATGGAACATGACAGTGTAACATCATCCTGTATGATGGAATATGACAGTGTAACCTCATCCTGTGTGATGATATAGTACAGGAAAACCCAACTAACTGTCGTTCCCACTATGTCACACACACACACACACATACACACATACAAACATATATATATATATATATATATATATATATATATATATATATATATATATATATATATATATATATATATATAAGGAGGTACCACCTCTAGAACTGTCCTGGGAACCCTCATCCTCAGAGAAAAGAATAAATTTGCTTCAGGGAAAACTCTGAAGCTGTTTGAAAAATTTCTCCTACCACTTCCTCTATTTAATATAAATTTTATTTAAAGAGAAAATACATTGCCAAAATGCATTGACAAAAATACAATAAGAGTAAAACAACATAGATGACAACTCAGAGCTACATCTCAAATACTTCGTCCAGCTCCCCGGCTGTGGGCCGCGTGCCCAGAATGCTGCAAGTATTTCCCCGCTGGATCGCAACTTACCATCAATGTGGCCTAAGTGGACCGCTTGTACTCCATCCATGGTTCTTCCTCCTGTAAAGCAAAGCAAGTACTTATTAAATCAAATCAAATACTCAGAACAATAAAATCAGCAATTTATTAATAACAACGACAGACAAAGATCAGCTTGTACCTACATCAATAAAATGAAAATCACAGTATCCTTACACTGTGGATTTTACTGATATATATATATATATATATATATATATATATATATATATATATATATATATATATATATATATATATATATATATATATATATATATATATATATATAATTTCTTTCAACGAACCGGCAGTATCCCACCGAGGCAGGGTGGCCCAAAAAGAAAAACAAAAGTTTCTCTTTTTAAATTTAGTAATTTATACGGGAGAAGGGGCTACCAGCCCCTTCTCCCGGCATTTTAGTCGCCTCTTACAACACGCCTGGATTACGGAGGAAGAATTCTGCTCCACTTCCCCATGGAGATAAGAGGAAATAAACAAGAACAAGAACTAGAAAGAAAATAGAAGAAAACCCAGAGGGGTGTGTATATATATGCTTGTACATGTATGTGTAGTGTGACCTAAGTGTAAGTAGAAGTAGCAAGACGTACCTGAAACCTTGCATGTTTATGAGACAAAAATGGACACTAGCAATCCTACCATCATGTAAAACAATTACAGGCTTTCGTTTTACACTCACTTGGCAGGACGGTAGTACCTCCCTGGACGGTTGCTGTCTACCAACCTACTACCTAGGATATATATATATATATATATATATATATATATATATATATATATATATATATATATATATACACACACACAGACGATATTGTTAGCTTGTAAAATATCAGCTCTTAGCTTGTGGAGTATCAATCAGATCTTAATTTGTAGAATATGACTTCTTAACTTGAACAATTACAGCTATTAGCTTGCAGAATAACAGCTATTAGTCTATTGAACATCAGCTTGGAGAATATCAGCCATTAGCTTGTAGAATAACAATTATTAGCTTATAGAATATCAGCTGTTAGCTTTAAGAATAACAGCTATTAGCTTTAAGAATAACAGCTATTAGCTTGTAGAATAACAGCTATTAACCTTCATAACATCCAGTATTAGTTACAACCTACCAGCTCTTAGCAGGTAAAATATCTGCTCTTTACTTGAATATTAATCCTTTGATTGTGATGGGCACCGACTACGTTATATCGGACTCATTGTGAATGACACAACCACCTCTTGTATGTCCTCTATACTGATGCATTTATCCTTTATAATAATGCAGATATTCTCTATAATGATCCAGCTATCCTTTATAATCATCCAGTTATCCTCAGTAATTGGTTAGTTATGGCTGTGCAGTTGTCGGGGCATTACAACTGTACTGTGTGTAGCTGCTGGTTATAAGCTACAAGGAATCAGGATGAGAGAGACTGACCTCCAGGTCACCTGACTTTATATCTACACTCTGGTCAAGAGGACGGTCTCTCACTACCTATGGCTGATTACAAATATCGATGCCTTTGCTTGGTATTTGACTTTTTTTTTGTCTTTACTTTGGTGTTTGCCTGCTCTTGTTGTTTGCCTTTGCTTGTTGTTTGCCTTTGCTTGTTGTTTGCCTTTGCTTGTTGTTTGCCTTCGCTTAGTGTTTGCCCTCGCTTGTAGTAATCTGCCTTACGGTCAGGTCCCACGCACCATATATCTGCATGTGCCTTCGTAAAGCTTGCAGACTATCGTCTCTTAATGTCGAGAATAATGCATCGTGTCTCGTAGAGAAGCAGCTCTTAGCTTGAGAAAAAAGAGCTCATATACTTGCAGAAAAATAGCTCTTAACTTGTAGAATATCAAGTCTTATCCTGTAAAAGATCAGCTCTTAGTTTGTGGAATATCATCTCTTGTTAAAAACAACTCTTATATTGTGGTAAACAGCTCTTAGCTTGTTGAAAAACTCTTAGCTTGTAGATAATCACTTCTTAGCATATAGAAAAGCAGCTCTTAGCTTAAAAAATATATAAAAAAGTTAATAGGATAAGGCTGGAACAACAAGCCAGTGAGAGTGGCTTGTGGTCTTCTGATGTTTTATTAAGCCAGTGGGAGAATTAACGGAATTCCTGATCAACTAATTCCTCAGGAAATTGCGAGTGTAAATTTCCTCCCACTGGCTGGTGATAGGGGTTAATGGGTGAAGGGTAGAGCAGGAGGGTTAATGGGTGAAGGGAAGAGCAGGAGGGTTAATGGGTGAAGGGAAGAGCAGGAGGGTTAATGGGTGAAGGGAAGAGCAGGAGGGTTAATGGGTGAAGAGAAGAGCAGGAGGGTTAATGGATGAAGGGAAGAGCAGGAGGGTTAAAGGGCGAAGGGGAGAGCAGGAGGGTTAGTGGGTGAAGGGAAGAACTGGAGGGTTAATGGGTGAGGGGAAGAGCAGGAGGGGTTAATGGGTGTAGGGAAGAGCAGGAAGGTTAATGGGTGAAAGGAATAGCAGGAGGGTTAATGGGTAAAGAGAAGAGCAGGAGGGTTAATGGGTAAAGAGAAGAGCAGGAGGGTTAATGGGTGAAGGAAAGAGCAGGAGGGTTAACAGGATTGGTTAATTATAAGGAACAATTGGTTAATTATAAGGAACAGTAATGGTTAATGGTGAAGGGAGGAACAGAAACAGTTAATGGGTGAAGGGAAGAGCAGGAGGGTTAATGGTTAATGGAGGAATAGGAAGAGTTACTGGTGAAGGAAGGAACAAGGAATGTTGCACTCTGGGGTACAGGTTCTTACACTGAGTGTATGTACTCAGATGTACCACTCTTACACTGTGAATGTACTCAGAGGAACCATGCTCTTACACTGAGTATGTACTCAGATGCACCACACTCTTACACTGTATATGTACTCATATGTGCAACACTTACACTGTGTATGTACTCAGATGTATAGTACTCTTACACTGTGTATGTACTCAGACATACCACACTCTTACACTGTGTATGGACTCAGATGTACTACACTCTTACACTGAGTATGTACTCAGATGCACCACACTCTTACACTGTATATGTACTCATATGTGCAACACTTACACTGTGTATGTACTCAGATGTATAGTACTCTTACACTGTGTATGTACTCAGATATACCACACTCTTACACTGTGTATGGACTCAGATGTACTACACTCTTACACTGAGTATGTACTCAGATGCACCACACTCTTACACTGTATATGTACTCATATGTGCAACACTTACACTGTGTATGTACTCAGATGTATAGTACTCTTACACTGTGTATGTACTCAGACATACCACACTCTTACACTGTGTATGGACTCAGATGTACTACACTCTTACACTGAGTATGTACTCAGATGCACCACACTCTTACACTGTATATGTACTCATATGTGCAACACTTACACTGTGTATGTACTCAGATGTATAGTACTCTTACACTGTGTATGTACTCAGACATACCACACTCTTACACTGTGTATGGACTCAGATGTACTACACTCTTACAATGTGTTTATGTACTCAGGTGTACTACACTCTTACACTGTAAATGTACTCAGATGTACTAAACTCTTTCACTGTATGTACTCATATGTACCACACTGTCTGTACTAAGATGTGCCACACTCTTATGCTGTGTATGTACTCAGTGTACCACACTCTAACACTGTGTGTATTTACTCAGTGTGGTGGATGAGTTCTGTTGTCCTTCTCTCCTTGTTATCGGCATCTCTTCCTCTATCCATTTCTCCCTTCCTCCCTCCCTCCCTCCCTCCCTCCCTCCCTCCCTCCCTGTCTTCCTCCCTGCCATAGTTTCTCTATACCTAGTGCTTATCTCCCTTTGTCTATATCTTCCCTTTTTTCTATATGTCCCCTGTCTTTCTTTCCTTTTTTTCCTCCATCTCTCCTTCCCTCCTTCCCTACTCTCTCTCATTTTTGCTTTAACTCCCTACTTTTTTCCCCGTCTATCGTAATATTATCAGTTTCCGAGGACTCCAGACTCTGTACTCTGAGGTCTATACTCTAGACTCAAGGCTCCAGACTCTGTACTCTGAGGTCTATACTCTAGACTCAAGGCTCCAGACTCTGTACTCTGAGGTCTATACTCTAGACTCAAGGCTCCAGACTCTGTACTCTGAGGTCTATACTCTAGACTCAAGGCTCCAGACTCTGTACTCTGAGGTCTATACTCTAGACTCAAGGCTCCAGACTCTGTACTCTGAGGTCTATACTCTAGACTCAAGGCTCCAGACTCTGTACTCTGAGGTCTATACTCTAGACTCAAGGCTCCAGACTCTGTACTCTGAGGTCTATACTCTAGACTCAAGGCTCCAGACTCTGTACTCTGAGGTCTATACTCTAGACTCAAGGCTCCAGACTCTGTACTCTGAGGTCTATACTCTAGACTCAAGGCTCCAGACTCTGTACTCTGAGGTCTATACTCTAGACTCAAGGCTCCAGACTCTGTACTCTGAGGTCTATACTCTAGACTCAAGGCTCCAGACTCTGTACTCTGAGGTCTATACTCTAGACTCAAGGCTCCAGACTCTGTACTCTGAGGTCTATACTCTAGACTCAAGGCTCCAGACTCTGTACTCTGGGGTCTATACTCTAGGCCCAAGGCTCCAGACTCTGTACTCTGGGGTCTATACTCTAGACTCAAGGATCCAGACTCTGTACTCTGGGGTCTATACTCTAGGCCCAAGGCTCCAGACTCTGTACTCTGGGGTCTATACTCTAGACTCAAGGATCCAGACTCTGTACTCTGGGGTCTATACTCTAGGCCCAAGGCTCCAGACTCTGTACTCTGGGGTCTATACTCTAGACTCAAGGATCCAGACTCTGTACTCTGGGGTCTATACTCTAGGCCCAAGGCTCCAGACTCTGTACTCTGGGGTCTATACTCTAGACTCAAGGATCCAGACTCTGTACTCTGGGGTCTATACTCTAGGCTCAAGGCTCCAGACTCTGTACTCTGGGGTCTATACTCTAGACTCAAGGATCCAGACTCTGTACTCTGGGGTCTATACTCTAGACTCAAGGCTCCAGACTCTGTACTCTGGGGTCTATACTCTAGACTCAAGGCTCCAGACTCTGTACTCTGGGGTCTATACTCTAGACTCAAGGCTCCAGACTCTGTACTCTGGGGTATATACTCTAGACTCCAGACTCTGTACTCTGGGGTATATACTCTAGACTCAAGGCTCCAGACTCTGTACTCTGGGGTTTATACTCTAGACTCAAGGCTCCAGACTCTGTACCCTGGAGTCTACACTCTAGACTCAAGACACCTGACTCTGGATTCCAGACACCAGACTCTGGACCCTAGTCTCTAGACTGTGAACTCTGAACTCTGGAATCTGGAATCGGGACTGTGATAGGACACCCAGGTTTATGGCCGCCTAAGTTTTTTGTTTCACAAGTCACTCAATCAAAACTTTGTGCAAGTTGGAGAGAGAATGTTGCAGGGAGGAGGAGGAGGAGGAAGGGAGGAGGAGGAGGAGGAGAGGAAAGAGGGGAGGAGAGGGAAAGGAGAGGAAGACGGGGTGAATGTAAGTGTGCAGGTGTATGTGATGTTCAAGATTGTCACTTGATGTTCAAGATTGTCACTTGACGTTCAAGATTTTCACTTAAAGTTCTGGATTGCCACTTGAAGTTCAGGACCGTCAGCTCTGGTCCCAGCTTTACACAAGTCCAGCAGGCAGCGTCTGGCTCACTTGAGGTCCACTTCCTGGAGGACGGAACAGTGGGTCTCCCCAGAATGGGTCCCAGGTCAATGTTCATGCAAGACCTTAAGTTCGGGAAAATATGAACTGAATTCTCCGTTCAGAGGAACGAGGTGGTTCAGGAGGGCTTCTGTGAATTTTCTCGGCCGATTCTTTCCATTATTCTGGAGAATATTGTCCACAACCTCCAGCAACATCACCCTCCTACCTCCACACGATATTTTTTCTTCTTGAAATCCCTCTGACGCTGCGAGAACACTGACAGTAACATCACCGCCTGCAAAACCTTATTCTTATTTATCAGCTGAGACAATATGTCCAAACGTAAGTCAGGTCGTTATTGGAAAACCCAACACCAGCATGGCGTCAACACCACGGGAAGCACCTTCAAACACAAACTATATTTCTTCAGAATATAGATGAATGTTGCAGAGAAGTGGCTATGTGTGGCAGTACAATAACTGTATGATAATCAGATCGGAACGGGTGGGGCTTGAGACCAGGGTGAGTGAGTTTTAAAACTCACAGGCCAGGTTTAAGATTCACTTGTCTTGGGTTTAAGTCCCATCATTTTAGTGATTTGTTCACAGACGCTTTATTACGATTTCGTGAGTCATAATAACTGGATAATCCAAGGAAGACCTCTTATACGAGAAACATATCTGTCATGCTAGAATTAATTTCTTTATCATAAGTACAAAAACCTAAAACATTATTTTAAGTGTCTGTACGAGTATACAAAAGTTTAGAGTTCCTTGACGGCTACAATGAATTTCATTGGCGGCTAAACAAACAATGAAACAGCTAGCACTTTGAGATGCTATTTTTATGGAAGTTACATTCTGTCATTGCTTAGTTATATATATATATATATATATATATGTATATATATATATATATATATATATATATATATATATATATATATATATATATGTATATATGTATATATATATATGTATATATATATATATATATATATATATATATATATATATATATATATATATATATATATATATATATATATATATATAGCGGTCGGGTAAATCATTACCCAATTTCAAGAAATGTGTTTCTCAAGTGTCTTCGGAACTACTGAGATCAATTCTTTTTAGACTTCTTATGAGCAGGTTATTACAATTTTTTTTGTCTGATTTTCCTAGATTATTGAATTAGGTTCAGTCGTGCACTTGCAACATAACAGAGGTGTTATTTCTAGTGTTACATCTGTTCTGTTGCAACTACATAAATTGCTCAAACTCAGAGTTAATATATAAACTGAATGTTTTGTATATGTAACTTGTACAGCAGGAAATCTGGATAATAGGTACGTTAAGTAGGTTGAAGTCTCTGAATAGTAATGAGGAGAGAGAGAATTTGCGACCGGAGTGATCATTCTAATGGCAGATTTTTTTTTCTGTGTTTTGATTGGTTTTAGTTGATTTCGTGTTATAGCTCCTCCGGCAGACTCTATAGATAAGGTAAGGTTATATTAAAGAGAAGCAGAGAGTAAACAATGTCATTTGTGGTACACAGTAATCTCTAGAAATAATGATTACTGTTATGGAAACTTTCTTAGATATGTTCTGGGCGTGACTGCTAAAGTTTGCTTTACACGTGAATTTGAAAGCTCCGATGCCCCATCAGACTACAAAATCCCCACCAGTCCTTTAGTGTGTAGATACTGTACTTCCCACCTCCAAGGCTCAAGTCCGGCTAACAGGTTTTTCCCGGATCTCTTCATAAATGTCACCTTGCTCACACTCCAACAGCACGTCAGGTCATAAAAAACACTTGCCTCCAATCATTCCTGTCTAACACGCTTACACACGCCTGTTGAATATCAAAGCCACTCACAGCAAAACCCCCTTTACCCCTTCCTCTATCCTTTTCTAAGAGGACCCCTACCCCTCTCCCTCTCCAATACAGATTTATATATCTTTCTAGTCATCCTATTTTGTTTCATCCCCTCCAAATTTCCATTCCACCATAAACAACCCCTCCTCAGGAACACTGCATCTCCCAATCTCCAAACTACGAATTCTTTAAATATTCACGTCACATATTGTCCCCAGGTACGAAATTTCATTGCCTGTAACCTCGTTGCAACGTTTAGAACCCATGCTTCACACTACTATATGAATGTTGGAACCACTATACTCTTTTTGCCACCATGAATAACGTTGTTTGTCTCCACAAATGCTTCAAAACACCACCCACCCACCGTTTTCTTCTCGACACTTCTATGGTTCACCACATCTTTCACAGACCCATCCATCGACAAATCCTCTTCCAAATATCTGAACATATTCACTTCCTACATTCTCCCTCCTTCCAGTCTGATATCCAGTCTTTATTTACTAGATTTTTTGTAACCCTCGCCAACTTGCTCTTACCTACGTTTACTTTTAATTCTTTCTTTTACATACCCTCCCAAATTCATCCACTAACCTTTGTAACTTCCCTTCCCCAAAAGCAGTGTCATCGGCATAAAACAACTGTGACAACTCCCATTTTGTATTAGATTCTTTATCTTTCAATCCCACACCTATCTCCAACACCCCAGCATTCACTTCTTTTACAACTTTATCTATAAATATGTTAAACAACCATGGTGAAATTACATATCGATGCCTACTGAAAAATGATTTCCCTCTCTCCTACACACCCTAATCTGAGCCTCACTATTCTCAGAAAAAACTCTTAACAGGTTTAAGTAACCTTCCACCTAATCCACATACTTACAACATCCGCCACATTCCTCTCCTATCCATCTTATCATTTTTTAAATACATTAATTCAATGAAAACTTCCTTACCTTTAAATAATGTTCACTAGTATGTTTCACTGCAAACACTTGGTCTACATACCCCCTACTCTTCCTAAAGCCTCCTTGTTCATCTGCTACATTGCTCTCCGTCTTACTCTTAACTACCATACACTCTACCATGTATACTCAACAGGCTTATTCCCCTATTATTTTAACACTCTCCTTTATTCCCTTTGCTTGTATACAAAGGAACTATGCATGTTCTCTCTCAATCCTTAGATACCTTTCCCTCATTCATACATTTATTGAACAATAACACAAACCATTCCAAAGCTACATCCCTACATGACTAACATGTCTGTCTTGAACCCATCAATCCCAACTACGTACTTTAATCCCCCTGTCATTTTATCCACAGTCTCATGCACCTTCACCACACTCACATCTAGTTCTTCCTCATTCGTAAAAGATGTTATACTACCTTCCTGGCCAAAGCATGAAAACACTGCTTCCCTCTCTTCATCAACATTAACAGCTCATGAAAATATTCCGTCCGCCTTCCCAATACTTCCAACTTACCATCTAATAACCTCCCTCTTCTGTTATTAACTGTTAAATCCATTCGTTCCATAGGCTTTCTCAAATTATTAATCTCACTTCAAAACTTTTTCTTATTTTCAGCAAAATTTGTTGATGGAACCTCCTTTTACACTTCCTCACCACTCTTATTCTCCATTCGCTCCACCCTCCTGACATCACCTCTGCTTTGTAAAAACATCTTATATCCTAACTTTTTCTCTTTTAGCACTCTCTTTACCATCTTAATCTGGGGTTTGGCTATATAGTAGGTACATATATATATATATATATATATATATATATATATATATATATATATATATATATATATATATATATATAGGTAGTAGGTTGGTAGACAGCAACCACCCAGGGAAGTACTACCGTCCTGCCAGATGACTGTGAAACAGAAACCTGTAACTGTTTTGCATGATTGTAGGATTGCTGGTTTCTTTTTCTGTCTCATAAACACGCTAGTTAACAGGGATATCTTGCTACTCCAACTTACACTTTGGTCACACTTCACAGACACGCACATGCATATATATATATATATACATACATCTAGGTTTTTCTCCTTTTTCTAAATAGTTCTTGTTCCTCTATTTCTTCTATTGTCCATGGGGAAGTGGAAAAGAATCTTTCCTCCGTAAGCCATGCGTGTCGTATGAGGCGACTAAAATGCCGGGAGCAATGGGCTAGTAACCCCTTCTCCTGTAGACATTTACTAAAAAAGAGAAGAAGAAAAACTTTATAAAACTGGGATGTTTAAATGTGCGTGGATGTAGTGCGGATGACAAGAAACAGATGATTGCTGATGTTATGAATGAAAAGAAGTTGGATGTCCTGGCCCTAAACGAAACAAAGCTGAAGGGGGTAGGGGAGTTTCGGTGGGGGGAAATAAATGGGATTAAATCTGGAGTATCTGAGAGAGTTAGAGCAAAGGAAGGGATAGCAGTAATGTTGAATGATCAGTTATGGAAGGAGAAAAGAGAATATGAATGTGTAAATTCAAGAATTATGTGGATTAAAGTAAAGGTTGGATGCGAGAAGTGGGTCATAATAAGCGTGTATGCACCTGGAGAAGAGAGGAATGCAGAGGAGAGAGAGAGATTTTGGGAGATGTTAAGTGAATGTATAGGAGCCTTTGAACCAAGTGAGAGAGTAATTGTGGTAGGGGACCTGAATGCTAAAGTAGGAGAAACTTTTAGAGAGGGTGTGGTAGGTAAGTTTGGGGTGCCAGGTGTAAATGATAATGGGAGCCCTTTGATTGAACTTTGTATAGAAAGGGGTTTAGTTATAGGAAATACATATTTTAAGAAAAAGAGGATAAATAAGTATACAAGATATGATGTAGGGCGAAATGACAGTAGTTTGTTGGATTATGTATTGGTAGATAAAAGACTGTTGAGTAGACTTCAGGATGTACATGTTTATAGAGGGGCCACAGATATATCAGATCACTTTCTAGTTGTAGCTACACTGAGAGTAAAAGGTAGATGGGATACAAGGAGAATAGAAGCATCAGGGAAGAGAGAGGTGAAGGTTTATAAACTAAAAGAGGAGGCAGTTAGGGTAAGATATAAACAGCTATTGGAGGATAGATGGGCTAATGAGAGCATAGGCAATGGGATCGAAGAGGTATGGGGTAGGTTTAAAAATGTAGTGTTAGAGTGTTCAGCAGAAGTTTGTGGTTACAGGAAAGTGGGTGCGGGAGGGAAGAGGAGCGATTGGTGGAATGATGATGTGAAGAGAGTAGTAAGGGAGAAAAAGTTAGCATATGAGAAGTTTTTTACAAAGTAGAAGTGATGCAAGGATGGAAGAGTATATGGAGAAAAAGAGAGAGGTTAAGAGAGTGGTGGAGCAATGTAAAAAGAGAGCAAATGAGAGAGTGGGTGAGATGTTATCAACAAATTTTGTTGAAAATAAGAAAAAGTTTTGGAGTGATATTAACAAGTTAAGAAAGCCTAGAGAACAAATGGATTTGTCAGTTAAAAATAGGAGAGGAGAGTTATTAAATGGAGAGTTAGAGGTATTGGGAAGATGGAGGGAATATTTTGAGGAATTGTTAAATGTTGATGAAGATAGGGAAGCTGTGATTTCGTGTATAGGGCAAGGAGGAATAACATCTTGTAGGAGTGAGGAAGAGCCAGTTGTGAGTGTGGGGGAAGTTCGTGAGGCAGTAGGTAAAATGAAAGTGGGTAAGGCAGCCGGGATTGATGGGATAAAGATAGAAATGACAAAAGCAGGTGCGGATATAGTTTTGGAGTGGTTGGTGCAATTATTTAATAAATGTATGGAAGAGGGTAAGGTACCTAGGGATTGGCAGAGAGCATGCATAGTTCCTTTGTATAAAGGCAAAGGGGATAAAAGAGAGTGCAAAAATTATAGGGGGATAAGTCTGTTGAGTATACCTGGCAAAGTGTATGGTAGAGTTATTATTGAAAGAATTAAGAGTAAGACGGAGAATAGGATAGCAGATGAACAAGGAGGCTTTAGGAAAGGTAGGGGGTGTGTGGACCAGGTGTTTGCAGTGAAACATATAAGTGAACAGTATTTAGATAAGGCTAAAGAGGTCTTTGTGGCATTTATGGATTTGGAAAAGGCGTATGACAGGGTGGATAGGGGGGCAATGTGGCAGATGTTGCAGGTGTATGGTGTAGGAGGTAGGTTACTGAAAGCAGTGAAGAGTTTTTACGAGGATAGTGAGGCTCAAGTTAGAGTATGTAGGAAAGAGGGAAATTATTTCCCAGTAAAAGTAGGCCTTAGACAAGGATGTGTGATGTCACCGTGGTTGTTTAATATATTTATAGATGGGGTTGTAAGAGAAGTAAATGCGAGGGTCTTGGCAAGAGGCGTGGAGTTAAAAGATAAAGAATCACACATAAAGTGGGAGTTGTCACAGTTGCTCTTCGCTGATGACACTGTGCTCTTGGGAGATTCTGAAGAGAAGTTGCAGAAATTGGTGGATGAATTTGGTAGGGTGTGCAAAAGAAGAAAATTGAAAGTGAATACAGGAAAGAGTAAGGTTATGAGGATAACAAAAAGATTAGGTGATGAAAGATTGGATATCAGATTGGAGGGAGAGAGTATGGAGGAGGTGAATGTATTCAGATATTTGGGAGTGGACGTGTCAGCGGATGGGTCTATGAAAGATGAGGTGAATCATAGAATTGATGACGGGAAAAGGGTGAGTGGTGCACTTAGGAGTCTGTGGAGACAAAGAACTTTGTCCTTGGAGGCAAAGAGGGGAATGTATGAGAGTATAGTTTTACCAACGCTCTTATATGGGTGTGAAGCATGGGTGATGAATGTTGCAGCGAGGAGAAGGCTGGAGGCAGTGGAGATGTCATGTCTGAGAGCAATGTGTGGTGTGAATATAATGCAGAGAATTCGTAGTTTGAAAGTTAGGAGGAGGTGCGGGAATAACAAAACTGTTGTCCAGAGGGCTGAGGAAGGGTTGTTGAGGTGGTTCGGACATGTGGAGAGAATGGAGCGAAAAAGAATAACTTCAAGAGTGTATCAGTCTGTAGTGGAAGGAAGGCGGGGTAGGGGTCGGCCTAGGAAAGGTTGGAGGGAGGGGGTAAAGGAGGTTTTGTGTGCGAGGGGCTTGGACTTACAGCAGGCATGCGTGAGCGTGTTTGATAGTAGTGAATGGAGACAAATGGTTTTTAATACTTGACGTGCTGTTGGAGTGTGAGCAAAGTAACATTTATGAAGGGGTTCAGGGAAACCGGCAGGCCGGACTTGAGTCCTGGAGATGGGAAGTACAGTGCCTGCACTCTGAAGGAGGGGTGTTAATGTTGCAGTTTAAAAACTGTAGTGTAAAGCACCCTTCTGGCAAGACAGTGATGGAGTGAATGATGGTGAAAGTTTTTCTTTTTCGGGCCACCCTGCCTTGGTGGGAATCGGCCAGTGTGATAATAAAAATAATAATATATATATAAGCAAGGAATTCGCGAGAGCAGGCGAAATATACACAAACACTGATCTCTGGCTGAAGGAGACTCGAACCTACGAACCTTAGGACAAGGTACGCAGTGCTTTACCAATCTACCCACACTGGACAATACCTTGGCGTGTAGCTTGCGCTACACGTTTGATCCAAGGCAGCCAGCTTTCAGGGAGAAAGCTTACAGCTTTTCATCTCATCCCCTGCATGCATCAGCCTTACTAGAGATTTGAACAATGCAAGGAATTCGCGAGAGCAGGCGAAATATACACAAACACTGATCTCTGGCTGAAGGAGACTCGAACCTACGAACCTTAGGACAAGGTACGCAGTGCTTTACCAATCTACCCACACTGGACAATACCTTGGCGTGTAGCTTGCGCTACACGTTTGATTCAAGGCAGCCAGCGTGTAGTGCAAGGTACACGCCAAGGTATTGTCCAGTGTGGGTAGATTGGTAAAGCACTGCGTACCTTGTTCAAAGGTTCGTAGGTTCGAGTCTCCTTCAGACAGAGATCTGTGTTTATATATATATATATATATATATATATATATATATATATATATATACATATATATATATATATATATATGTCGTGCCGAATATGTAAAACTGGTCAATTAGCAAGAACTCATTTAAAATTAAGTCCTTTCTAAAATTTTCTCTTAAACGTTTAAAGATATATTTTTTTCATTAATGTTGATGTAAAAATTTATAATTTTGCACCAAAAGGAACTTAGAAAACTTACCTAACCTTATTATAAAGGGCACAATTTATTTTAGCCTAATCCAACTAAATATATTTTAGATTTGTTTACAATAATTTAATACTAAACAAACACATTGAAATATATTTTTTTCGTTAGGTTCAGAATGATTTTGGCTTAATTATTGCATACACAAATTTTCACTTGTCCTATATGGCAAGATGAGCGTTGATATTTAAGCTAAGATCGCAAGTTCTGCCTATTCGACACGACATATATATATCTTTCTTTCAACACACCGGCCGTATCCCACCGAGGCGGGGTGGCCCAAAAGGAAAACAAAAGTTTCTCCTTTTACATTTAGTAATATATACAGGAGAAGGGGTTACTAGCCCCTTGCTCCTGGCATTTTAGTCGCCTCTCACTACACGCATGACTTACGGAGAAAGAATTCTGTTCCACTTCCCCATGGAGGTAAGAGGAAATAAACAAGGACAAGAACTAGAAAGAAAACCCAGAGGGGTGTGTATATATATGCTTGTACATGTATGTGTAGTGTGACCCAAGTGTAAGTAGAAGTAGCAAGACGTACCTAAAATTTTGAAGAATTGAGACACTTATGCAACACATGGGAATCTTTATTGAAGAAACGTTTCGACACACAGTGGCTTCATCAGTCCAATACAAAGTAGAAATGGGTAAGGATAAAACAATTACAGGCTTTGGTTTTACACTCACTTGGCAGGACGGTAGTACCTCCCTGGGCGGTTGCTGTCTACCAACCTGCTACTATATATATATATATATATATATATATATATATATATATATATATATATATATATATATATATATATATATATATATATATATATAAGTGTGTGTGTGTGTGTGTGTGTGTGTGTGTGTGTGTGTGTGTGTGTGTGTACTCGCCTAGTTGAGGTTGCAGGTGTCGAGTCCAAGCTCCTGGCCCCGCCTCTTCACTGGTGTGTCTGTGTACTCACCTAGTTGTACTCACCTAGTTGAGGTTGCAGGGGTCCAGTCCAAGTTCCTGGCCCCGCCTCTTCACTGGTCGCTACTAGGTCACTCTCCCTGAACCGTGAGCTTTATCATACCTCTGCTTAAAGCTATGTATGGATCCTGCCTCCACTACATCGCTTCCCAAACTATTCCACTTCCTGACTACTCTGTGGCTGAAGAAATACTTCCTAACATCCCTGTGATTCATCTGTGTCTTCAACTTCCAACTGTGTCCCCTTGTTACTGTGTCCCATCTCTGGAACATCCTGTCTTTGTCCACCTTGTCAATTCCTTTCTGTATTTTGTATGTCGTTATCATGTCCCCCTTATCTCTCCTGTCCTCCAGTGTCGTCAGGTTGATTTCCCTTAACCTCTCCTCGTAGGACATACCTCTTAGCTCCGGGACTAGTCTTGTTGCAAACGACAGAAACCTTAAGGGTTTAGCGATTTCTCGTAAAAAAAAAGAAAAGGGGAATCAAAATCATATTTGAGTCGCAGTTGATAATGAAGGTCTTCCTCGGTCTTTAGAATGGCAAACAAGTGAAATTAGCTAGATGAGTTCTATGCTCAGTTTTAGAATAAGGTACGATGCTGACCAAGAAGATAAACGCTTGCAAATACTGGACCATTTTGGAAATTAAAAAGTGAAGCCAGGAGCCGAATTTCGACCCTTGGAAACAGCAGTAGGAGAGTGCACAAACACCAGTGGGAGAGTGCACAAACACCAGTGGGAGAGTGCACAAACACCAGTGGGAGAGTGCACAAACACCAGTGGGAGAGTGAACAAACACCAGTGGGAGAGTGAACAAACACCAGTGGGAGAGTGAACAAAAAACCAGTGGGAGAGTGAACAAAAAACCAGTGGGAGAGTGCACAAACACCAGTGGGAGAGTGCACAAACACCAGTGGGAGAGTGCACAAACACCAGTGGGAGAGTGCACAAACACCAGTGGGAGAGTGCACAAACACCAGTGGGAGAGTGAGCAAACACCAGTGGGAGAGTGCACAAACACCAGTGGGAGAGTGAAAAAACACCAGTGGGAGAGTGAATACCAGTGGGAGAGTGTACAAACACCAGTGGGAGAGTGTACAAACACCAGTGGGAGGGTGCACAAACACCAGTGGGAGAGTGCACAAACACCAGTGGGAGAGTGCACAAACACCAGTGGGAGAGTGTACAAACACCAGTGGGAGAGTACACAAACACCAGTAGATGAGTGCAAAAACACTAGTGGAAGAGTGCACAAACACCAGTGGGAGAGTACACAAACACCAGTACATGAGTGCACAAACAAGAGTGGGAGAGTACACAAACACTAGTGTGAGAGTGCACAAATAGCAGTGGGAGAGTACACAAACACCAGTAGATGAGTGCACAAACACAAGTGGGAGAGTGCACATACACCAGTGGGAGAGTGCACAAACACCAGTGTGAGAGTGCACAAGCGCCAGTGGGAGGGTGCACAAACACCAGTGTGATCGTGCACAAACACCAGTAGGAGAGTGCACAAACACCAGTGGGAGAGTACACAAACACCAGTGTGAGAGTACACAAACACCAGTGTGGGAGTGCACAAACACCTGTGGGAGAGTGCACAAACACCAGTGTGAGAGTGCACAAACACCAGTGGGAGAGGACGCAAATACCAGTGGGAGAGTACACAAACACCAGTGAGAGAGTACACAAACATCTGTGGGACAGTACAAAAACACCAGTGTGAGAGTGCACAAACACCAGTGGGAGAGTTCACAAACACCAGTGTGAGAGTACACAAACACCAGTGTGAGAGTGCACCAAACATCTGTGGGAGAGTACTCAAACATCAGTGTGAGATTGCACAAACACTAGTGGGAGAGTACACAAACACAAGTGGGAGAGTACACACATACCAGTGGGAGAACGCACAAACACCAGTGGGAGAGTGCACAAACACCAGTAGGAGAGTACACAAACACCAGTGGGAGAGTACATAAACCACAGTGCGAGAGCGCACAAACACCAGTGGCAGAGTGCACAAACACCAGTGGGAGAGTGCACAAACACCAGTGGGAGAGTACACAGACACCAGTTGTAGAGTGCACAAACACCAGTGGGAGGGTGCACAAACACCAGTGGGAGAGTACACAAACACCATTGGAAGAGTACACAAACACCAGTGGAAGAGTACACAAACACCAGTGGGAGAGTGCACAAACACCACTGGGAGAGTGCACAAACACCAGTGGGAGAGTACACAAACACTAAAGTGAGAGTGCACAAACACCATTGGGAGAGTACACAAACACCATTGGGAGTGCACAAACACCAATGGGAGAGTGCACAAACACTAGTGGGAGAGCGCACAAACACCAGTGGGAGAGTACACAAAAACCAGTGGTAGAGTGCACAAACACCAGTGGAACAGTGCAAAAACACCAGTGGAACAGTGCACAAACACCAGTGGGAGAGTGCACAAGGACCAGTGGGAGAGTGCACAAACACGAGTGGGAGAGTACACAAACACCAGTGGGAGAGTGCACAAACACCAGTGGGAGAGTGCACAAACACCAGTGGGAGAGTACACGAACACCAGTGGGAGAGTGCACAAACACCAATGGGAGAGAGCACAAACACCAGTTGGAGAGTACGAAAACACCAGTGGGAGAGTGCACAAACACTAGTGGGAGAGTACACAAACACCAATGAGAGAGTGCACAAACATCTGTGGGACAGTACAAAAACACCAGTGTGAGAGGGCACAAACACCAGTGTGAGAGTACACAAACACCAGTGTGAGAGCGCACAAGCACCTGTGTGAGAGTGCACAAACACCAGTGGGAGAGTGCACAAATACCAGTGGGAGAGTACACAAACACCAGTGGGAGAGTGCACAAACACCAGTGGGAGAGTGCACAAATACCAGTGGGAGAGTACACAAACTCCAGTGCGAGAGTGCACAAGCACCAGTGGGAGAGTGCACAGACACCAGTGGGAGAGTGCACAAACACCAGTGGGAGAGTGCACAAATACCAGTGGGGGAGTACACAAACACCAGTGGGAGAGTGCACAAACACCAGTGGGAGAGTGTACAAACACCAGTAGGAGAGTACACAAACACTAGTGTGAGAGTGCACAAACACCAGTGGGAGAGTGCACAAACACCAGTGGGAGAGTGCACAGACACCAGTGGGAGAGTACACAAGCACCAGTGTGAGAGTGCACAAACACTAGTGGGAGAGTACACAAACACCAGTGTGAGAGTACACAAACACCAGTGGAAGAGTGCGCAAACACCAGTGGGAGAGTACACAAACACCAGTGGGAGAGTACACAAGCACCAGTGTGAGAGTGCACAAACACTAATGGGAGTGTACAAACACCAGTGGGAGGGTGCACAAACACCAGAGGGAGAGTACACAAAAACCAGTGGGAGAGTACACAAACACCAGTGGGAGAGTGCACAAACACCAGAGGGAGAGTACACAAAAACCAGTGGGAGAGTGCACAAACACCAGAGGGAGAGTACACAAAAACCAGTGGGAGAGTGCACAAACACCAGTGTGAGAGTACACAAACACCAGTGTGAGAGTACACAAACACCAGTGTGAGAGTACACAAACACCAGTGTGAGAGTGCCCAAAAACTAGTAAGAGAGCGCACAAACACCAGTGGGAGAGTGCACAAACACCAGTGAGTACACAAAAACCAGTGAGAGAGTGCACAAACACCAGTGTGAGAGTGCACAAAAACCAGTAGGAGAGTGCACAAACACCAGTGTGAGAGTGCACAAAAACCAGTAGGAGAGTGCACAAACCAGGTCACCACTAACAGTCACAGTTCCAGGTCAGTGTTAAGGACGCAAGAAGATAATGTTGTTGGGAAGTATCAAACTTTCTTACTGCTCAGTGGGTGAGGGAGTAGGTGGGTGAGGAAGTAGGTGGGTGAGGAAGTAGGTGGGTGAGGGAGTAGGTGGGTGAGGGAGTAGGTGGGTGAGGGAGTAGGTGGGTGAGGAAGTAGGTGGGTGAGGGAGTAGGTGGGTGAGGGAGTAGGTGGGTGAGGAAGTAGGTGGGTGAGGAAGAAGGTGGGTGAGGGAGTAGGTGGGTGAGGGAGTAGGTGGGTGAGGAAGTAGGTGGGTGAGGGAGTAGGTGGGTGAGGGAGTAGGTGGGTGAGGAAGTAGGTGGGTGAGGGAGTAGGTGGGTGAGGGAGTAGGTGGGTGAGGAAGTAGGTGGGTGAGGGAGTAGGTGGGTGAGGGAGTAGGTGGGTGAGGAAGTAGGTGGGTGAGGAAGAAGGTGGGTGAGGGAGTAGGTGGGTGAGGGAGTAGGTGGGTGAGGAAGTAGGTGGGTGAGGAAGTAGGTGGGTGAGGGAGTAGGTGGGTGAGGGAGTAGGTGGGTGAGGAAGTAGGTGGGTGAGGGAGTAGGTGGGTGAGGAAGTAGGTGGGTGAGGGAGTAGGTGGGTGAGGGAGTAGGTGGGTGAGGGAGTAGGTGGGTGAGGGAGTAGGTGGGTGAGGAAGTAGGTGGGTGAGGAAGTAGGTGGGTGAGGGAGTAGGTGGTTGAGGGAGTAGGTGGGTGAGGGAGTAGGTGGGTGAGGGAGTAGGTGGGTGAGGAAGTAGGTGGGTGAGGAAGTAGGTGGGTGAGGAAGTAGGTGGGTGAGGGAGTAGGTGGTTGAGGGAGTAGGTGGGTGAGGGAGTAGGTGGGTGAGGAAGTAGGTGAGTGAGGAAGTAGGTGGGTGTAGGTGGGTGAGGGAGTAGGTGGTTGAGGGAGTAGGTGGGTGAGGGAGTAGGTGGGTGAGGAAGTAGGTGAGTGAGGAAGTAGGTGGGTGAGGAAGTAGGTGGGTGAGGAAGTAGGTGGGTGAGGGAGTAGGTGGGTGAGGAAGTAGGTGGGTGAGGAAGTAGGTGGGTGAGGGAGTAGGTGGGTGAGGAAGTAGGTGGGTGAGGAAGTAGGTGGGTGAGGAAGTAGGTGGGTGAGGAAGTAGGTGGGTGAGGAAGTAGGTGGGTGAGGAATTAGGTGGGTGAGGAAGTAGGTGGGTGAGGAAGTAGGTGGGTGAGGGAGTAGGTGGGTGAGGGAGTAGGTGGGTGAGGAAGTAGGTGGTTGAGGGAGTAGGTGGGTGAGGGAGTAGGTGGGTGAGGAAGTAGGTGGGTGAGGAAGTAGGTGGGTGAGGAAGTAGGTGGGTGAGGAAGTAGGTGGGTGAGGGAGTAGGTGGGTGAGGGAGTAGGTGGGTGAGGAAGTAGGTGGGTGAGGAAGTAGGTGGGTGAGGAAGTAGGTGGGTGAGGGAGTAGGTGGGTGAGGAAGTAGGTGGGTGAGAAAGTAGGTGGGTGAGGAAGTAGGTGGGTGAGGAAGTAGGTGGTTGAGGGAGTAGGTGGGTGAGGGAGTAGGTGATTGAGGGAGAAGGTGGGTGAGGAAGTAGGTGGGTGAGGGAGTAGGTGGGTGAGGAAGTAGGTGGGTGAGGAAGTAGGTGGGTGAGGGAGTAGGTGATTGAGGGAGAAGGTGGGTGAGGAAGTAGGTGGGTGAGGGAGTAGGTGGGTGAGGAAGTAGGTGGGTGAGGAAGTAGGTGGGTGAGGGAGTAGGTGGGTGAGGGAGTAGGTGGGAGAGGAAGTAGGTGGATGAGGAAGTATGTGGGTGAGGGAGTAGGTGGGTGAAGGAGTAGGTGGGTGAGGGAATAGGTGGGTGAGGAAGTAGGTGGGTGAGAGAGTAGGTGGGTGAGAGAGTAGGTGGGTGAGAAAGTAGGTGGGTGATGGAGAAGATGTGTGAGGGAGTAGGTGGGTGATGGAGAAGATGGATGAGGGAGTAGGTAGGTGAAGGAGTAGGTGGAAGAGGGAGTATGTGGGTGAGGGAGTAGGTGGGTGAGGAAGTGGGTGGGTGAGGGAGTAGGTGGGTGAGAAAGTAGGTGGGTGAGGGAGTAGGTGGATGAGGGAGTAGGTTGGTGAGGGAGTAGATGGGTGAGGGAGTAGGTGGGTGATGGAGAAGATGGGTGAGGGAGTAGCTGGGGGAGGGAATACGTGGGTGAGGAAGTAGGTGGGTGAGAAAGTAGGTGGGTGAGAAAGTAGGTGGGTGAGGAAGTAGGTGGGTGAGGAAGTAGGTGGGTGAGGGAGTAGGTGGGTGAGGGAATAGGTGGGTGAAGGAGTAGGTGGGTGATTGAGAAGATGGGTGAGGGAGTAGGTGGGTGTTGGAGAAGATGGGTGAGGGAGTAGGTGGGTGAGGGAGAAGGTGGGTGAATGAGTATGTGGATGAGGGAGTAGGTGGGTAAAGGAGTAAGTGGGTAAAGGAGAAGATGGGCGAGGGAGTAGGTGGGTGAAGGAGTAGGTGGGTGAGGTAGTAGGTAGGTGAGGGAGTAGGTGGGTGAAGGTGATGGGTGAGAGAGTAGGTGGATGAGAGAGTAGATGGTTGAGGGAGTAGATGGGTGAAGGAGTAGGTGGATGAGGGAGTAGGAGGTTGAGTAGGTGGGTGAGGGAGTAGGTGGGTGAGCAAGTAGGTGGGTAAGTTAGTTGGTAGGTGAGGGAGTAGGTGGGTGAGGGATTAGGTGGGTGAGGAAGTAGGTGGTTAAGGGAGTAGGTAGGTGAGAGAGTAGGTGGATGAGGGAGTAGGTGGGTGAGGGAGTAGGTGGATGAGGGAGTAGGTGGATGAGGGAGAAGATGGGTGAGGGAGTAAGTGGGAGAGGAAGCAGGTGGGCGATGGAGAAAGTGAGTGAGGGAGAAGGTGGATGAGGGAGGTGAGGGAGAAGGTGCTACTGGTGTTACCAGTGTTAGTGGTTCTACCTGTACAACTGGTGTTACTAGTGATAATGGCGCTACCGTTGCTAGTGGTGTTAATGGTGCTACCAGTGCTACTTGGGCTATAGGTGTTACTAGTGCTACTGGTGCTACTAGTGTTAATGGTGCTACTAGTGCTATCAGAGGTTCTGGTCATGCCATTGATGCTGGTGCTACCATTGCTACTGGGGCTACCTGTGGTACCAGTGCTACTGGTGGTACCGTTGCTACTGGTGCTACCATTGTTACTAGTCACACTACTAACGAGGACACATTAACAAGGTGACACCAAAGTCACACAAAGGTGACACCAAAGTCACACAAAGGTGACACCTAAGTCACACAAAGGTGACACCAAAGTCACACAAAGGTGACACCAAAGTCACACAAAGGTGACACCAAAGTCACACAAAGGTGACGCCAATAACAAGGTCACACCACCACCAAGGTCACACCACCAAGGTCACACCAATAACAAGGTCACAAAACCAAGGCTATAGCAATAAGGTGACACAAATAAGGTCATCGTAATAACAAGGTCACATCACCAAGATTATAATAACAAGGTAACACCCCCATGGTCACACCAACGCCACAGCACCAAGGCCACACCAATAACAAGGTCACACTACGAAGATTAAAATAACAAGGTGACACAGATAAGATCACTCAAATAACAAGGTCACATCACCAAGGTCACATAACCAACGCCACACCACAAAGGTCGCACCAGACCTCTGGTAATGAGCTAGTGAGTGAGCACTGACCTACTGCCAGAGTTAAGGTCATCAGACTGGACCGTCAACTAACCGAGACATGATTAAACTCTCTAGAGGAAGCAAGTTAGAGCAAGTTGGAACAAGTTTATGCTGGGAAGGAAAGGGGGGCGTGAAGAGGAAGGGAGGGGGTCAGGGAGGGAGTGGCAGGGAGGGAGTGGGAGAGAGGGGTCAGGGAGGGAGTTGTCAGGGACAGAGTGGCAGGGAGGGAGGGGTCAGGGAGGTTGTGGCAGGGAGGGAGGGGTCAGGGAAGTAGTGTCAAGGAGGGAGAGGACAGGGAGGTAGTAGCA
This sequence comes from Cherax quadricarinatus, assembly GCF_038502225.1. Taxonomy (NCBI): domain Eukaryota; kingdom Metazoa; phylum Arthropoda; class Malacostraca; order Decapoda; family Parastacidae; genus Cherax; species Cherax quadricarinatus. Next base: position 34,353,330 of record NC_091297.1, on the reverse strand, counting down.
GGGAGGGGCAGGGAGGGAGCGGTAGGGAGGGAGTGGCAGAAAGGAAGGGGTCAGGGAGGGAGTGGAAGGGAGTGGCAGGGAGGGAGTGGCAGGGAGAGAGGGGTCAGGGAGAGAGTGGCAGGGAGAGAGGGGTCAGGAAAGGAGTGGCCAGGGACCGAGTGGCAGGGACGGAGTAGCAGGGAGGGAGTGGCAGGGAGGGAGTGGGACGGAGAGAGGGGTCAGGGAGGAAGTGGCAGGGAGGGGTCAGGAAGGGAGTGGTCAGGGACCTAGTGGAAGGGAGGGAGTAGAAGGGAGGGAGTGGCAGGGAGGGAGTGGCAAAGAGGGAGGGGTCAGGGAGGTAGTGGCAGGGTGGGAGGGGTACTGGAGGGAATGGCAGGGAGGGAGGGGTCAGGGAGGGACTAGCAGGGAGGGAGTGGCAGGGAGGGAGTATCAGGGAAGGAGTGGGAGGGAGGGAGTGGGAGGGAGGGGTCAGGGAGGGATGGGTAAGGAAGGAAGTGACAGGGAGTGGCAGGGAACGTGTCGGAGGGAGGGAGTGGGAGGGAGGGGTCAGGGAGGGCTCAGGAATGAAGAAGTCAGGGAGGGAGAGGTCAGAAGGGAGGGGTCAGGGAGGGAGTGGCAGGGGAGAGGGGTCAGGGAGGGATTAGCAGGGAAGGAGTGGCAGGGAGAGAGTGGCAGGGAATGAGTGGGAAAGAGGGAGTGGGAGAGAGGGGTCAGGGAGGGATGGGTAAGGGAGGGAGTAGCAGGCAGGGAGTGGCAGGGAGGGTGTGGGAGGGAGGGAGAGGGAGGGAGGGATCAGGAAGGGCTCAGGAAGGGAAAGGTCAGGAAGGGAGGGGTCAGGGAGGGAGGGGACAGGGAGGGAGGAGTCAGGGAGGGAGTTGTCAGGGACAGAGTGGCAGGGAGTGGCAGGGAGGGAATGGCAGAGAGGGAGGGGTCAGGGAGGTAGTGGCAGGGAGGGAGTGGGAACTAGAGAGGGGTCAGGGAGGGAGTGGAAGGGAGAGAGGGGTCAGGAAGGGAGTGGTCAGGGACCGAGTGGCAGGGAGGGAGTTGCAGGGAGGGAGTGGCAGGGAGGGAGTAGTAGGGAGGCAGTGACAGGGAGGGACTGGCAGGGAAGGAGGGGCCATGGAGGGAGTGGCAGGGAGGGAGGGGCCAGGGAGGGAGTAGCAGGAAAGGAGTGGCAGGGAGGGAGTGGCAGGTAAGGAGTGGGGGGGAGGGAGTGGGATGGAGGGGTCAGGGAGTGATGGGTAAGGGAGGGAGTAGCAGGGAGGGAGTGGCAGGGAGGGTGTGGGAGGGAGGGAGTGGGAGAGAGGGGTCAGGGAAAGCTCAGGAAGGGAGAGGTCAGGGAGGGAGGGGTCAGGGAGGGAGGGGTCAGAGAGGGATTAGCGGAGAGGAAATGGCAGGGAGGGAGTGGCAGAGAAGGAAAGAGAGGAGTTGGAGAGAGGGGTCAGAAAGGGATGGGTAAGAGAGGGAGTGGCATGGAGGGATTTTTAGGGAGTGGCAGAGAGGGGTCAGGGAGGTAGTGGTAAGGAGTGGCAGGGAGTGGCAGGGAGGGAGGAGTCAGGGAGGTAGTGGCAGAGAGTGGCAGGGAGGGAGGGTTCAGAGAGGGAGTGTTAGGGAGTGGCAGGGAGTGGCAGGGAGGGAGGAGTCAGGGAGTGGCAAAGAGGGAGGGGTCAGGGAGGGAGTGGTAGGGAGTGGCAGGGAGTGGGAGGGAGGGAGGAGTCAGGGAGGGAGGAGTCAGGGAGGGAGTGGCAGGGAAGGAGGGGTAAGTGAGGAAGTAGCAGGGAGGAAGTGGAAGGGAGGGGTCAGGGAGGGAGTGGCAGGGAGGGAGTGGGAGGGAGGAAGTGGGATGGTAGGAGTGGGAGGGAGGGTTCAGGGAGGGAGCGGTCAGGGAGGGAGTGGCACAGAGGGAGTGGTAGGGAGTGGCAGGGAGGGGTCAGGGAGTAAGTGGTAGGGAGGGAGGGGTCAGGGAGGGAGAAGCAGAGGGAGTGGCAGGGAGTGGCAGGCAGGGTGTGGGAGAGAGGGAGTGGCTGGGAGGGGACAGGGAGGGCTCAGGGAGGGAGGGGTCAGGAAAGGAGGAGTCAGGGAAGGAGTTGTCAGGGACAGAGTGGCAGGGAGGGAGGGGTCAGGGAGGTAGTGGCAGAGAGGGAGGGGTCAGGGACGTAGTGGAAGGGAGGGAGGGGTCAGGGAGGTTGTGGCAGGGAGGGAGGGGTGAGGGAGGTAGTGGCAGGAAGGGGGGGGTCTAGGAGGGAGTAGCAGGGAGGGAGGGGTCAAAGAGGGAGTGGCAGAGAGGGAGTGGGATGGAGAGAGGGGTGAGGGAGGGAGTGGCAGGGGGGTGTGGGACGGAGAGAGGGGACAGGGGTGGAGTGGCAGGGAGAGAGGGGTCAGGAATGAGTGGTCAGGGACCGAGTGGCAGGGAAGGAGTAGCAGGGAGGAAGTGGCAGGGAGGGAATGGCAAAGAGGCAGGGGTCAGGGAGGTAGAGGCAGGGAAGGAAGGGTCATGGTGGGAGTGGCAGGGAAGAAGGGGCCAGGGAAGGAGTAGCAGGGAGGGACTGACAGGGATGGAGCAGCCGGGAACGAGTGGGAGGGAGGGAGTGAGAAGCAGGGGGCAGGGAGTGGCAGGGAGGGAGGGGTCAGAGAAGTAGTGGCAGGTAGGGAGGGGTCAGGTAGGGAGGGGTCAGGGAGGGAGTGGCAGGGACCGAGTGGCAGGGAGGGAGTAACAGGGAGTGGCAAAGAGGGAGTGGCAGGGAGCGAGGGGTCAGGGAGGTAGTAGCAGAGAGTAGCAGGGAGGGAGGGTTCAGGGAGGGAGTAGTAGGGAGTGGCAGGGAGTGGGATGGAAGGAGGAGTCAGGGAGGGAGTGGCAGGGAGGGAGGGGTCAGTGAGGAAGTAGCAGGGAGGAAGTGGGAGGGAGGGAGTGGGAGGGAGGGGTCAAGGATGGAGGGGTCAGGGAGGGAGTAGCATGGAGGGAGGAAGTGGGAGGGTGGAAGTGGGAGGGTGGGGTCAGGGAGGAAGGGGTCAGGGAGAGAGTGGTCAGGGAGGAAGTGGCAGGGAGGGAGTGGCAGGGAGGGAGTGGCAGGGAGAGAGTGGCAGAGAGGGAGGGGTCAAGAAGAGAGTGGTAGGGAGGGAGGGGTCAGAGAGGGAGTAGCAAAGAGGGAGTGGCAGGGAGGGAGTGGCAGGGAGGGTGTAGGAGAGAGGAAGTGGCAGGGAGGGGACAGGGAGGGCTCAGGAAGAAAGAGGTCAAGGAGGGAGGTGTCAGGGAAGGAGGGGTGATAGAGGGAGTTGATAAATTAGACACATGTGCAACTCTTGGGTATCTTTATTGAGGAAACGTTTCGCCACACAGTGGCTTCATCAGTCTGATGAAGCCACTGTGTGGCGAAACGTTTCCTCAATAAAGATACCCAAGAGTTGCACATGTGTCTAATTTATCAACATGTCGGTTCTCTGAACCATTCATCTACAAACCTGTCATACACTGCAACTTCTTGGGATCTTAATACTTAGGAATTCTTCGCTTGCCTAATTCTTGGGCACAACCTACTTCCACATTGAACAAATGTGACACGACCTATGACTGCTGCACCTCTCCTGCCATACGCTTTATAAGCTGCTTCTCCGCTCATCTGCCGTATTCTACTCAAGATTGATGGACTGAACACATCGACTCAAGGTTGAGGGACTGATTACCTCATTCTCCTCCTGTTCTTCAAGTTTCTCCTATGTATGGACTGATGAAGCCACTGTGTGGCGAAACGTTTCCTCAATAGAAATACCCAAGAGTTGCACATGTGTCTAATTTATCAACATGTCGGTTCTCTGAACCATTCATCTACAATGGAGGGAGTTGTCAGGGACAGAGTGGCAGGGAGGGAGGGGTCAGGGAGGTAGTGGCAGGGAGGGAGGGGTCAGGGACGTAGTGGGAGGGAGGGATCAGGGAGGTAGTGACAGGGAGGGAGGGGTAAGGGAGGTAGTTGCAGGAAGGGAGGGGTCTAGGAGGGAGTGGCAGGGATTGAAGGGTCAGAGAGGGAGTGGCAGGGAGGAAGTAGCAGGGAGGGAGTGGGACAGAGAGAGGGGTCAGGGAGGGAGTGGTCAGGGACTGGGTGGCAGGGAAGGAGTAGCAGGGAGGGAGTGGCAGGGAGGGAGTGGCAGGAAGGGAGTAGGATGGAGAGAGGGGTCAGGGATGGAGTGGCAGGGAGAGAGGGGTCAGGAAGGGAGTGGTCAGGGACTGAGTGGCAGGGAAGGAGTAGCTGGGAGGGAGTGGCAGGGAGGGAGTGGCAGGAAGGGAGTAGGATGGAGAGAGGGGTCAGGGATGGAGTGGCAGGGAGAGAGGGGTCAGAAAGGGAGTGGTCAGGGACCGAGTGGCAGGGAGTAGCAGAGATGGAGTGGCAGGGAAGGAGTGGCAGGGAGGGAGTGTAGACAGCCTGTACTGTCTGCACAGACAGCCTATGCTGTCTGTCAGCTTAGTTCATATTTCGCGGCACTATGGTGCTGCCCTCTCTAGGCACCTCTCTAGGCACCTCTCTAGGCACTCTTGTGTGTTGAGTGCCCATGGCCCTCCCAGGCCATGGGCACTCAACACACAAGCCTGTGTACCCACCACGACTTTGCAAATAAAGTAAGAAACCTCCGAAGACGTTTATCATTGAACCCCGCTCTGCAAGAGCCACCAAACAAACGGGTTATAAATGGTGGGAAGCGGTGGTCGCAGCAGTTGTGTTTGCCCGGAGAGAGGAAGGGATGAAGTTGCTCACTTCATCACCCTACACAACAAGCATCCGTCTCTCAACGAGTTATCCTGATGTCGTGTCTGCTCGTTTCAGCATCCTGACACAGGTACACGCAGGATCTAGAAGAAATTTGCCGAATTTCTTCGAGAATTGTAAGTGGTGTCCCAGTGACCCCACGCCACAGCGTCTCACGCTGTTTCTCAAGTCACGTGTTCAGCATCAATTGTATGTTCTGCTGTTGTTGTTCAGCTCAGCACGGCTATTTCAGCAAGCCAGAGATGAGTTTTGTGGTGATTTCTGCGTCCAGTGTGAGTTTCTCCACATGTTTGTGGAGAGAAGAGGAGGAAGTGGCCGTTCCTTGCCTCGCCCATGCTCGCCCTGCTGTACACTCACACCTCACCAGACTACCATACATCACCATGTCATCACTCCCTCTGCTATGTTTTCTGCTGTTTTCCATGTGAATTCATTGCCAGAGCTGTGTATCCGAGTGCCCGAGGCCACTCGAAGCCACGTGGATCACTAAGCCACGTGGATCACGAAGCCACGTGGATCAGAAAGCCACGTGGATCAGCAAGCCACGTGGATCAGCAAGCTACGTGGATCAGCAAGCCACATGGATCAGCAAGCTACGTGGATCAGCATGCCATGTAGATCACGACGCCACACGGAGTCTGACGCCACATGGGGTGTGGACGATGCCACGTGGATCTACGAGCCACGTGAGTTACCAGTGCTGCTGCCCGACGTCATGATGTCTGCCTGACGTCACCTCGAGATGTCTGCTGACGTCACAGTGCTGCTGACGTCACCTGACGTCACGCCTGACATCACATGATGTCACATCGAGTGTTTCAGTAATTATGTCAGTATTGTTGAGAAGATTGAGAGAAGATATATGTCGTGTATTAATTAATTCCCCTCAGTCAGTGTTCTCACATGTTACTGTATGGCTTAGCGTCAATTTTGTGCACAGAAAAGCATCATTTGCTAGTTAAGCCATGTTCTACCGCATGTACTGCATGTGTGTGTAAAGTTTTCCTTGTGTCCAGTGTGGTCTTGAGCCCAGACCCCAGGGTAGCACCACTGTGTTAAGTCACCCAGTATGACCAGCGCGTTTGACCGAGCATCTTGTACAGAAAGCTCTTATTGTTTGCCGCTCGTGATGTTCTGCAGAATCGTACCTGCTACGATTCCCATCGAGATTTGTTTCACTTCACCTCCAGACCTTCAGAGTGCAGTTATATGTAGAGAAACAAGTCTGGGGACGCTTAGACTAACCTCTGCTCTAACTCCAACTGCCGAGAGAATGACACTCGTCAAGCCGCAGTTAGCCCTGTCGGCAGGCGCTGTGTAAGTCTTGTGTCAAGCTTCAGTGAGCTCCTGCACGAAGATGATGTCAATTTGACTGCTAGCTCGCTCACTGCAGTATGGTGTACGATGTTACGACTCACAGATGTTTCGCCCAGTCGTCTCTGCCACGATTCGCTCCACGACTCGCTCCACGCTCGCCGGCAGTGACAGCCCAGCGACAGTACCAGTCGAGAAGTGTCCTCCTGAGTCGCTTGCCAGAAGAAGTCCTGCCCAGTTGCGAAGTTTTGTCGACGCCTCACTCGAGGGCACCAGCATGTCGTGCCCCAGGTTGAGTGAAACCTGCAGGGACTCCTACGATGACTGTTTCATCGTTCTAGAAGAGACCGTACCCTGTTACGTCACGGCTCAGCCGCAGCAATGTCTCCTGTGTTGCAGTATCCGTCCAGACGCAGGAAGGCGTGCAGTGATGCCCATCGACGCTCACTGCCTATGACCACGATGTTTAGCACACCCCACATGTTTTTTTCTTCCCTCCCTGTAGGAAGTTTTTTTTTCCATGTCCATATGTATATACATGTTTTTTATTTTGTGTTCTGTGCTCTGTTCCTACGAGAGAGAGACCGAGTCTTTATTTACCGCCAGACATGGTCGGGACGACCATGTGGTAGGTAGCCGAGCAAATGTAGACAGCCTGTATTGTCTGCACAGACAGCCTATGCTGTCTGCCAGCTTAGTTCATATTTCGCGGCACTAAGGTGCTGCCCTCTCTAGGCCTGCCCAGGTCAGTGGGACGCTGGTCCCACTCGCTCACACTCATTCAGCGGCCTAGAAGCAGTCAAGTCATACTAGCTCTCTCCCTCGTGGGATGGCCCTCCCGGGCCATGGGCACTCAACACACAAGCCTGTGTACCCACCACGACTTTGCAAATAAAGTAAGAAGCCTCTGAAGACGTTTATCATTGAACCCCGCTCTGCAAGAGCCACCAAACAAACGGGTTATAGGAGGGGTTAGAGAAGGAGTAGCAGGGAGTGGCAGGGAGGGAGTAGCATGGAAAGAGTGGGAGGGAGGGATTGCGAGGGAGGGGTCAGGTAGGGATGGAAAAGGGAGGGAGTAGCAGGGAAAGAGTGACAGGGAGGGTGTGGGAGGGAGAGGTCAGGGAGGGCTCAAGAAGGGAGAGGTCAGGGAGGGAAAGGTAAGGGAGTGGCAGGGAGGGAGGGGTCAGGGAGGGAGTAGCTGGGTGGGTGTGGCTGGGTGGGAGGGATCAGGGAGGTAGTAGCAGGAGGGAGTGGCAGGGAGTGTCAGGGAGGGTGTGAGAGGGAGGGAGTGGGAAAGGTGGGTCAGGGAGGGCACAGGAAGGGAGAGGTCAAGGAGGGAGGGGTCAGGGAGCTAGTGGCAGGGAGAGAGGGTTCAGGAAGGCAGTGGTCAGGGACCGAGTGGCAGGGAGGGAATAGCAGGGAGGGAGTGGCAGGGATAGAGTGGCAGGGAGGGAGTGGGACTGAGAGAGGGATCGGGGGGGTGGCAGGGAGAGAGGGGTAAGTGAGGCAGTGGTAGGTAGGGAGGGGTCAGGGAGGAAGTGGCAGGGAGGGAGTGGGAGGGAGAGAAGGGTCAGGGAGGGAGTGGCAGGGAGAGAGGGTTCAGGAAGGCAGTGGTCAGGGACCGAGTGGCAGGGAGGGAGTAGCAGGGAGGGAGTGGCAAGGAGAGAGAGAGGCAGGGAGGGAGTGGGACTGAAAGAGGGGTCAGGGAAGGGGTGGCAGGGAGAGAGGGGCCAGGAATGGAGTGGTCAGGGACCGAGTGGCAGGGAGGGAGTAGCAGGGATGGAGTGGCAGGGAGGGAGAGGTCAGATAGATAGTAGCAGGGAGGGAGTGGCAGGGAGGGATGGGCTGGAAAGGCGTGGGATGGAAGAATTGGGAGGGAGGGGTCAGGGAGGGATGGGTAAGGGAGGGTGTAGCAGGGAGTGGCAGGGAGGGATTGGGAGGGGAAGGTGTGGGATAGAGAGAGTGGGAGGGGTCAGGGAGGGAGAGGTCATGGAGGGAGAGGTCATGGAGGGAGAGGTCATGGAGGGAGGGGTCAGGGAGGTAGTGGCAGGTAGGGTGGTGTCAGGGAGCGAACGGCAGAGAGGGAGTAGCAGGGAGGGAGTGGGACGGAGAGAGGGGTCAGGGAGTGGTCAGGGATCGAGTGGCAGGGATGGAGTAGCAGGGAGGAAGTGGCAGGGAGGGATGGGTCAGAGAGGGAGTGACAGAGAGGGAGGGGTCAGGGAAGGAGTGGCAGGGAGGGAGTGACAGGGAGTGGATAGGAGGGAGGGTCAGGAAGGGGTGGCAGGGAGAGAGGGGTCAGGGAGGTAGTGGCAAGGAGCGAGGTGTCAGGGAGGGAGTGGCAGGGAAAGAGGGGTCAGGGAAGGAGGGGTCAGACAGGGAGTGGGAGGGACGGAGTGGCAGGGAGAGAGTGGAAGAGAGGGAGGGGTCAGTGAGGGAGTGACAGAGAGGGAGGGGTCAGGGAGGGAGTGGCACGGTGGGAGGGGAAGGGAGAGAGTGGGAGTGATGGGGTGGAAGGGAGTGGGAGGGAGGGAGGGGCAGGGAGGGAGTGGGAGGGAGAGAGGGGTAAAGGAGGGAGTGACAGGGAAGGAGGGGTCAGGGAAGGAGTGGCTGGGAGGAGGGGATCCGGATGGGAGGGGTCAGGGATGGTGTGGAAGGGTGGGAGGTGCAAGGAGAAAGTGAGAGGGAAGGGTGGAAGGGAGGGGGTGGGAGGGAGTGATGGGGGCAGGGAGGTAGTGGCAGAGAGGAGTCAGGGAGCGAGAGGCAGGGAGGGAGGGGTCATTGAGGGAGTGGCAGGGAGGGAGGGGTTAGGAAAGGAGTGGCAGGGAGGAAGGGGTCAGGGAGAGAGTGGTAGGGAGGGAGTAGCAGGGAGGGAGTGGCAGGGACTGAGGGGTCAGGGATGGAGTGGCAGGGTGGGAATGGCAGGGAGGAAGTGAGAGGGAGTGGTGTCAGGGATGGAGTGGGAGGGAGTGATGGGGTCAGGGAAGTAGTGGCAGAGAGGGGTCAGGGAGTGAGTGGCAGGGAGAGAAGGGTCAGGGAAGGAGTGGCAGGGTGGGAGGGGTCAGGAAAAAAGTGGCAGGGAGGGAAAGGTCAGGGAGTGGCAGGGAGTGGCAGGGAGTGGCAGGGAGGGAGTGGCCAGGAGGGAGTTGCAGGGAAGGAGGGGTCAGGGATGGAGTGGCAGAGAGGGAGGGGTCAGGGAGGGAGTGGCAATGAAAGAGGGGTCAGGGAGGGAGGAATCAGGGAGGAAGTGGCAGGGAGGGAGTGGCAGGGAGGGAGGGGTCAGGGGGGAGTGGCAATGAAAGAGGGGTCAGGGAGGGAGTTACAGGGATGGGTCAGGGAGGGAGTGGCAGGGAGGGAGTGGCAGGGAGGGGGTGAGAGGGAGAGAGGGGTCAGGGAGTGCCAGGGAGAGGGGTGAGGAAGGGAGTGGTCAGGGACCGACTGACAAGGACGGAGTAGCAGTGAAGGAGTGGCAGGAAGGGAGGGGTCAGAGAGGTAGTGGCAGGGCTTGAAGGGTCAGGGAGGGAGTCGCAGGGAGGGAGGGGTCACGGAGGGAGTGGCAGGGAGGGAGGGGTCAGGGTGGGAGTGGTCAATGAAAGAGAAGTTAGGGAGGAAGTGACGGGGAGGGAGTAGCAGGGAGGAAGTGGGAAAGAGGAAGGTATAAGGAAGGGAGTGGCAATGAAAGAGGGGTCAGGGAGAGAGTGGCAGGGAGGGAGCGGGAAGGAGGGAGGCATCAGAGAGGGAGTGGCAATGAAAGACGGGTCGGGGAAGGAGTGCCAGGGTGGGAGGGGTGAGGGAGGGAGTGGCAATGAAAGAGGGAGGGAGTGCCAGCGAGGGAGGGAGTGGCAGGGAGGGAGTGGCAGGGAAGAAATGGCAGGGAGCGAGTTGCAGGGAGGGAATGGCTGGGAGGGAGTGACTGGGAGGGAGTGGGAGGGAATGGCAGGGAGTGGCAGGGAGGGAGTGGCAGGGAGGGAGTGGCTGGGAGGGAGTGGCTGGGAGGGAGTGGGAGGGAGTGGCAGGGAAGGAGTGGCAGGGAGGGAGTGACAGGGAGGGAGTGGCTGGGAGGGAGTGGGAGGGAGTGGGAGGGAGTGGCAGGGAGTGGCAGGGAGGGAGTGACAGGGAGGGAGTGACAGGGAGTGGCAGGGAGGGAGTGGCAGGGAGGGAGTGACAGGGAGTGGCAGGGAGGGAATGACAGGGAGTGACAGGGAGGTAGTGACAGGGAGAGAGTGGCAGGGAAGGAGTGACAGGAAGTGGCAGGGAGGGAGTGACAGGGAGGGAGTGGCAGGGAGGGAGTGACAGGGAGGGAATGGCAGGGAGGGAGTGGCAGGGAGGGAGGGGCTGGGAGGGAGTGGCTGGGAGGGAGTGGGAGGGAGTGGCAGGGAGAGAGTGGCAGAGAGGGAGTGGCAGGGAGGGAGTGACAGGGAGGGAGTGGCAGGTAGGGAGTAGCTGGGAGGGAGTGACAGGGAGGGAGTGCCAGGGAGGGAGTGGCAGGGAGTGGCAGGGAGGGAGTCACAGGGAGGGAGTGACAGGGAGTGGAATGGAGGGAGTGACAGGGAGGGAGCGACAGGAGGGAGTGACAGGGAGTGGCAGGTAGGGACAGAGAGGGAGTGACAGGGAGGGAGTGGCAGGGAGGGAGTGGCAGGGAGGGAGTGACAGGGAGGGAGTGACAGGGAGGGAGTGGCAGGGAGGGAGTGACAGGGAGGTAGTGACAGGGAGGTACTGGCAGGGAGTGACAGGGAGGCAGTGGCAGGGACGGAGTGGCAGGGAGGTAGTGACAGGGAGGGAGTGGCAGGGAGGGAGTGACAGGGAGGGAGTGGCAGGGAGGGAGTGGCAGGGAGGGACAGGGAGGTAGTGACAGGGAGGGAGTGGCAGGGAGGGAGTGGCAGGGAGGGAGTGACAGTGAGGGAGTGGCAGGGAGGTAGTGACAGGGAGGGAGTGGCAGGGAGGGAGTGACAGGGAGGGAGTGGCAGGGAGGGAGTGGCAGGGAGGGAGTGGCAGGGAGAGAGTGGCAGGGAGGGAGTGGCAGGGAGGGAGTGGCAGGGAGGGAGGGGAACAATGAGGACAGTTGGAAGGAGGAATCTCTCACTTCAAGCAGAAATAAAATTAAACAGAGTAAGAAAACTTCAAGTTGTAACTTGTTTGAGAGAGACTGTTAGTGTGTTTACTGTTAGTGTGTTTACTGCTAGTGTGCCTACTGTTAGTGTGTTTACTGTTAGTGTGTTTACTGTTAGTGTGTTTACTGTTAGTGTGTTTACTGTTAGTGTGTTTACTGTTAGTGTGTTTACTGTTAGTGTGTGTACTGTTAGTGTGTGTACTGTTAGTGTGTGTACTGTTAGTGTGACTACTGTTAGTGTGTTTACTGTTAGAAGTGTGTTTACTGTTAGTGTGTTTACTGCTAGTGCGTCTACTGTTAGTGTGTTTACTGTTAGTGTGTCTACTGGTAGTGTGTTTACTGTTAGTGTGTTTACTGTTAGTGTGTTTACTGTTAGTGTGTTTACTGTTAGTGTGTCTACTGTTAGTGTGTTTACTGTTAGTGTGTTTACTGTTAGTGTGTTTACTGTTAGTGTGTTTACTGTTAGTGTGTTTACTGTTAGTGTGTTTACTGTTAGTGTGTTTACTGTTAGTGTGTGTACTGTTAGTGTGACTACTGTTAGTGTGTTCACTGTTAATAGTGTGTTCACTGTTAATAGTGTGTTCACTGTTAGAAGTGTGTTCACTGTTAGAAGTGTGTTTACTGTTAGAAGTGTGTTCACTGTTAGAAGTGTGTTTACTGTTAGAAGTGTGTTTACTGTTAGAAGTGTGTTTACTGTTAGAAGTGTGTTTACTGTTAGAAGTGTGTTTACTGTTAGAAGTGTGTTTACCGTTAGAAGTGTGTTCACCGTTAGAAATGTGTTTACTGTTAGAAGTGTGTTTACTGCTAGAAGTGT
>NC_091297.1:34331338-34336338 GCF_038502225.1 Cherax quadricarinatus | reverse complement strand
TCTTCACTTTTTTTGATATTTTTTTTTATTTTTGATAGTTTTGTTTTATTTTTTTTTTTTAATTTTTTTCACAGCTTTGAGATTCTTCGCATTTTTTTTTTATTTTTTTCGCGATTTTTGAAGTTTTTAAAAAAATTGAAAGTTTTCAAGTATTTTCTATTTTCTGGAAATTCCGTTTATCAGTAAAATTTTGATATATGTAGTGTTCGTACTACTGAGTGTACACAAGGTGTACACAAGTGTTCGTACTACCGAGTGTACACAAGGTGTACACAAGTGTTCGTACTACCGAGTGTACACAAGGTGTACACAAGTGTTCGTACTACCGAGTGTACACAAGGTGTACACAAGTGTTCGTACTACCGAGTGTACACAAGGTGTACACAAGTGTTCGTACTACTGAGTGTACACAAGGTGTACACAAGTGTTCGTACTACTGAGTGTACACAAGGTGTACACAAGGTGTTCGTACTGAGTGTACACAAGGTGTACACAAGTGTTCGTACTACCGAGTGTACACAAGGTGTACACAAGTGTTCGTACTACTGAGTGCACACAAGGTGTACACAAGTGTTCGTACTACCGAGTGTACACAAGGTGTACACAAGTGTTCGTACTACCGAGTGTACACAAGGTGTACACAAGTGTTCGTACTACTGAGTGTACACAAGGTGTACAATGGCACATTAAAGTTACACAAGGTCACATGAGTACACAAAGGGGACACAAGTGTTCATACTACTGATGTCACAAAGTGACACAAGTGTTCAACACTGAGTGTACACAAGGTACAAAGTGTTCGTACCCACTGAGGTACACAAGGGTACCAAATGTTCAGACTGAGTGTACAAAGGTGTACACAGTGTTCGACTACCAGTGTACAAGGGGGTACACAGGTTCAGCCACTGAGTGACACAAGTGTACACGTGTTCGAACCACCGAGTGACACAAGGTGTACACAAATGTTCAGACTACCGAGGTACACAAGGTGCCCCATGCAATATATGGTGTCACAGTTTACAAGTTTTTACACCAGTACAAATGTAAGTTTAAACTGCAATATTATAAGGTGTCACACACGAGTGTACACAAGGTGTACACAAGTAAATATCCATGCAAGGTGCAAGTGTTCATTACTGAGTGTACACAAGGTGTACACGAATTCAGCTGAGTGCACTAAGGTGCACAAGTGTTCATTACCAGTGTACACAAGGTGTACAAGTGTTCATGCTACAGTGTACACAAGGTGCACAAGGTTTAACTACTGAGTGTACACAAGGTGTACACAAAAGGGTTTAACTTGAGTGTCACAGGGTACACAAGTTTTCAGACACTGAGTGTACACAGGTGACACAGGATTATCTACTGATGTACACAAGGTGTACACAAGTGTTCATGTACACATGTCACAAGTGTACAAGGTGTTCATCTACCAAGTGTAACCAGTGTACACAAGTGTTCAGTCTAATGAGTGTACACAAGGTGTACACAAGTGCTCTCACCAGGTACAAAGTCACAAGTTTGTCTACACCGAGTGTACACAGTGTACACAAGTGTTCAGTACAGGGGACACAAGGAACACAAATGTAGCAAAAATTTAAGTGCCCCAAGGTGACAATGTTTCAGCTACAGTGTACACAAGGTGTACACAAGTGTTCAGACATGGAGTGACACAAGTGACACAAGTTTAGACTACAGTGTACACAAGGTGTACACAAGTGTTCTGATGACACAGGTGTACACAGCAACATGAGACACAAGTGTACAGATTCGACACGAGGGACACAAGGGTGGACACAAGCAAGTTCGTTCACGAGTGTACACAAGGTGTACACAAGTGTTCGTACTACTGAGTGTACACAAGGTGTACACAAGTGTTCGTACTACTGAGTGTACACAAGGTGTACACAAGTGTTCGTACTACAGAGTGCACACAAGGTGTACACAAGTGTTCGTACTACCGAGTGTACACAAGGTGTACACAAAGTGTACACAAGTGTTCGTACTACTGAGTGTACACAAGGTGTACACAAGTGTTCGTACTACTGAGTGCACACAAGGTGTACACAAGTGTTCGTACTACCGAGTGTACACAAGGTGTACACAAGTGTTCGTACTACCGAGTGTACACAAGGTGTACACAAGTGTTCGTACTACTGAGTGTACACAAGGTGTACACAAGTGTTCGTACTACTGAGTGTACACAAGGTGTACACAAGTGTTCGTACTACTGAGTGCACACAAGGTGTACACAAGTGTTCGTACTACTGAGTGTACACAAGGTGTACACAAGTGTTCGTACTACTGAGTGTACACAAGGTGTACACAAGTGTTCGTACTACTGAGTGTACACAAGGTGTACACAAGTGTTCGTACTACTGAGTGTACACAAGGTGTACACAAGTGTTCGTACTACCGAGTGTACACAAGGTGTACACAAGTGTTCGTACTACCGAGTGTACACAAGGTGTACACAAGTGTTCGTACTACTGAGTGTACACAAGGTGTACACAAGTGTTCGTACTACTGAGTGTACACAAGGTGTACACAAGTGTTCGTACTACAGAGTGCACACAAGGTGTACACAAGTGTTCGTACTACCGAGTGTACACAAGGTGTACACAAAGTGTACACAAGTGTTCGTACTACTGAGTGTACACAAGGTGTACACAAGTGTTCGTACTACTGAGTGCACACAAGGTGTACACAAGTGTTCGTACTACCGAGTGTACACAAGGTGTACACAAGTGTTCGTACTACCGAGTGTACACAAGGTGTACACAAGTGTTCGTACTACTGAGTGTACACAAGGTGTACACAAGTGTTCGTACTACTGAGTGTACACAAGGTGTACACAAGTGTTCGTACTACTGAGTGCACACAAGGTGTACACAAGTGTTCGTACTACTGAGTGTACACAAGGTGTACACAAGTGTTCGTACTACTGAGTGTACACAAAGTGTACACAAGTGTTCGTACTACTGAGTGTACACAAGGTGTACACAAGTGTTCGTACTGAGTGCACACAAGGTGTACACAAGTGTTCGTACTACCGAGTGTACACAAGGTGTACGCAAGTGTTCGTACTGAGTGTACACAAGGTGTACACAAGTGTTCGTACTACCGAGTGTACACAAGGTGTACACAAGTGTTCGTACTACCGAGTGTACACAAGGTGTACACAAGTGTTCGAACTACCGAGTGTACACAAGGTGTACACAAGTGTTCGTACTACCGAGTGTACACAAGGTGTACACAAGTGTTCGTACTACTGAGTGTACACAAGGTGTACACAAGTGTTCGTACTACCGAGTGTACACAAGGTGTACACAAGTGTTCGTACTACCGAGTGTACACAAGGTGTACACAAGTGTTCGTACTACCGAGTGTACACAAGGTGTACACAAGTGTTCGTACTACCGAGTGTACACAAGGTGTACACAAGTGTTCGTACTACTGAGTGTACACAAGGTGTACACAAGTGTTCGTACTACCGAGTGTACACAAGGTGTACACAAGTGTTCGTACTACCGAGTGTACACAAGGTGTACACAAGTGTTCGTACTACCGAGTGTACACAAGGTGTACACAAGTGTTCGTACTACCGAGTGTACACAAGGTGTACACAAGTGTTCGTACTACCGAGTGTACACAAGGTGTACACAAGTGTTCGTACTACCGAGTGTACACAAGGTGTACACAAGTGTTCGTACTACTGAGTGTACACAAGGTGTACACAAGTGTTCGTAGTACCGAATATACATAATTGTGCACTTAAATTGTGTAACAAATGGTTTGTAAAATCTGTCTGGTAGATATTTTATAATTCATACCAACATGGGAGTGAAACTATAGTTTCACTCTGGGTATTATTATTATTATTATTATTATTATTATTATTATTATTATTATTATTATTATTATTATTATTATTGGAAGAATAGTTAAGGTGAGGTTAATATATTCTGATAGACTCAGACATCAACCCTTCAGAAGCTGAGTGTGTGAGTGCGTCGTGTGTGCGTCATGTGTGAGTGCGTCGTGTGTGCGTCATGTGTGAGTGAGTCGTGTGTGCGTCATGTGTAAGTGCGTCATGAGTGCTTCGTGTTAGTGCGTCGTGTGTGAGTACGTTGTGTGTGCTTCGTGTGTGAGTGCGTCATGTGTGTGTGCGTCGTGTGTGAGTGCGTCGTGTGTGAGTGCGTCGTGTGTGAGTGCCTCGCACGTGAGCATCTCGCATGTAAGCGCCTCGCTTGTGAACGTTTTGCGTGTGAACGCCTTCCGTGTGAGCACCTCCCGTGTGAGCGCCTCCCGTGTGAGCGCCTCCCGTGTGAGCGCCTCCCGTGTGAGCGCCTCCCGTGTGAGCGCCTCCCGTGTGAGCGCCTCCCGTGTGAGCGCCTCCCGTGTGAGCGCCTCCCGTGTGCTTCTGGCGCTCAAACACCAACATTGGAAATTTAAAACAGCCTCATTTGGCACCAACAAAATGATGTCATTAATAATGGATTTTCCAGTCAGCCGAGTGGGCAAAATGAGATACGATTCCCAGCCCCGATTGGTGGATCTTTACGACGTAATTGTGACGTCAGGGAACGGCGGGGATTATAAGATGGCGAATAATCGAATAATTTGGACCACACGAAGAAATTATTATATACATAAATTTTTGCAAAGGGATTGAAACAGTGGAAGGGTATTAAAAGTAGTGAACAGATTTTTATATTTTTTTTAATGGGGAAGAGAAGTTCAAGTTGCGGTACGTAGGAAAGAAGGAAATTATTTTATATTTTGAAGTAGGTCTTACAAGTAGGCCTCTGACAAGTAGGCCTCTGACAAGTAGGCCTCTGACAAGTAGGCCTCTCACAAGTAGGCCTCTCACAAGGATGTGTTAAACCATGGTGTTTTAACATACTTATAGTTGAGCAGTGAACGCTGGTGGTTTTCGGGAGAGGTGTGAACGCTGTGGTGTTGAGGAAGGGTGTGAACGCTAGGGTGTTGAAGAGAGG
>NC_091297.1:34296338-34326338 GCF_038502225.1 Cherax quadricarinatus | reverse complement strand
TTCAATGAAAACTTCTCTACCTTTATCTAAATACTGTTCACACATATATACTTCAATGTAAACACTTGATCTACACATCCCCTACCCATTCTAAAACCTCTTGTTCATCTGCAGTCCTGCTCTCTGTCTTACGTTTAATTCTTTCAAGAATAACTCTACCCTATACTTTACCTGGTATACTCAGTAAACTTATTCTCCTATAATTTTTACAGCCTCTGTTGTCCCCCTTCCCTTTATATAAAAGAACCATACATGATCTCTGCTAATCCCTAGGTACCCTCCCCCTATTTCATACATTTATTGGACAAAAATACCAACGACTCCAACATTATATCGCCTCCTGCTTTTAACATTTCTGACATGATCATAAGACATAAGAAACACTGCAGCAAGCCTACTGGCCCTTGTGAGGCAGGTCCAAGCCGCCTACTGGCTTATGCCACTGACCCAACCTAGTCAGATCCAGGTCACATCCACTTAAGGAAGGAGCACGGCATCAGACCTACTAGCACAAGCTAGTCAGGTCCAACTCACACCTACCCACACACACTCATGTATTTATGTAACCTATTTTTGAAACTACACAACGTTTTCGCTTCTATGACGGTACTCGGGAGTTTGTTCCACTCATCCACAACTCTTTTACCAAACCAGTGCTTTCCTATATCCTTCCTGAATCTGAATTTTTCCAACTTGAAACCATTATTATCTAGAAGACTAAGGAGGGGTTGGTGAGGTGGTTCGGACATGTAAAGAGAATGGAACAAAATAGAATGACCTCGAGAGTGTATAAATCTGTAGTGGAAGGAAGGCGAGGTAGGGGTCGGCCTAGGAAAGGTTGGAGGGAGGGGGTAAAGGAGGTTTTGTGTGCGAGTGGCTTGGACTTCCAGGGGGTATGCGTGAGCGTGTTTGATAGGAATGAGTGGAGACAAATGGTTTTTAACACTTGACGTGCTGTTGGAGTGTGAGCAAAGTAACATTTATGAAGGGGTTCAGGGAAACCGGCAGGCCGGACTTGAGTCCTGGAGATGGGAAGTACAGTGTCTATACTCTGAAGGAGGGGTGTTAATGTTGTAGTTTTATAACTGTAGTGTAAAGCACCCTTCTGGCAAGACAGTGATGGAGTGAATGATGAAAGTTTTTCTTTTTCGGGCCATCCTGCCTTGGTGGGAGACGGCCGATGTGTTAATAAAAATAATTAAAAATATACTATTACTATTACTGCTTACACTACTACTACTACT
The DNA here is from genome assembly GCF_038502225.1 of Cherax quadricarinatus. NCBI lineage: Eukaryota > Metazoa > Arthropoda > Malacostraca > Decapoda > Parastacidae > Cherax > Cherax quadricarinatus. The sequence continues at coordinate 34,325,094 of NC_091297.1, read as the reverse complement.
ACTACTGTTACTACTGCTACTATTACTACTGCTTTTACTACTGTTATTACTACTAGTACTATTATTGCTACTACTACAACTATTACTATTTCTACCACTATTACTACTACTACTGTTACTTCTACCACTACTACTACTGCTGCTACTAGTACTACTACTATAACTACTACTACTCTTACTATTATTACTACTACTACTGTTATTACTACTGCTATTACTATTATTATTACTACTACTACTTCTATTACTACTAATATTACTATTATTTTTACTACTACTATTACTGCTACCACTACTACTACTACTACTACAATCACTACTATTATTACTGCTACTATCACTTCTACTATTACTACTACTACTACTACTACTACTACTACTATCTTTCTCTGATATTTGGTAGTTGAGTTTTCCCTCTCAGAAGATACACAAATACCTCTGCAGTCTTGGAAGAGTGTTATAATAAGACTTACTGATCACATCTGACACAATAATGTCACTTTCTACTCAGTTTACATATATGGTTCCAATAATTTGATCACTGTTAAACTTGGTCGCAAAGAATAAAAATGGCCTGCGCGTGTGCGCGTGTGTGTGTACTCATCTATTTGTACTCAACTATTTGTGGTAGCAGGGGAGGAGTCACAGCACCTGGCCCCGCCTCGCCTCACGTCGCTATTAAGTTCACTCTCTCCTCTTCTTAAAGCTATGTATGGATCCTGCTTCCACCACTTCACTCTCCAGATTGTTTCATTTCCTGACATCCCTAAAGCTAAAGAAATACTGACTAACATCCCTTTGACTCATCTGCGTTTTCGGCTTCCAATTGTGACCCCTTGTTGTTGCGTCCCATCTCTGAAACATTCTGTCACTATCTACCTTGTCAATTACTCTCGGTAATTAATACGTTGTTATTATGTCACCCATATCTCTCCTTTCCTCTTAGGACATACCCCTTAGCTCCGGGACTAGTCTTTTTGCAAGCCTTTTCACTTTCTCTGATTTCTAAATATGCTTGACCAGATTTGGGTTCCATACAGGTGGTCCATACTCCAATATGGGCCTGACGTACACGGTGTATAGTGTCTTGAATGACTGCTAACTCATGTATCGAAATATTATTATTAGGTTTGTCAAGTGTCCATATAATACAGTAGTTACTTAGTTGATATACGCTTCAGGAGATGTGCTCGGTATGATACTCACCCCAAGATCCTTTTCCTTAACTGAGGTTTGCAGTCTTTGGCTCCCTAGCCTGAATTCCGTCTCTTGTGGTTCTTGACAGTCTTCAAACTTCATGCCTTTCCACTTGGTGGGGTTAAACTCCAGGTGTACTCACCTAATTGTCGTTGCAGGGGTCGAGGCTCAGCTCCTGGCCTCGCCTCTTCACTGATCGCTACTAGATCCTCTCTCTCTCTATGCTTCCAGAGCTTTGTCATACCTCGTCTTAAAGCTATGTATGGTTCCTGCCTCCACTATATCACTTGCTAGGTTATTCCACTGCCTGACGACTCTATGACAGAAGAAATACTTCCTAACAGCCCTGTGACTCGTCTGAGTCTTCAGCTTCCAATTGTGACCCCTTGTTTCTGTGTCCCCTCTATGGAACATCCTGTCTCTGTCCAACTTATCTATTCCACGCAGTATTTTGTATGTCGTTATCATTCTTCCCTGACCCTCCTGTCCTCCAGTGTCGTCAGTCCGATTTCCCTCAACCTTTCACCGTAGGACATTTCCCTGAGCTCTGGAACTAGCCTTGTTGCAAACTTTTGTACTTTCTCTAACTTCTTGACGTGCTTTACCAGGTCTGGGTTCCAAACTGGTGCTGCATACTCCAGTATGAGCCTGACGTATACAGTGTACAGTGTCTTGAATGATTCCTTACTAAGGTATCGGAATGCTGTTCTCAGGATTGCCAGGCGCCCATATGCTGCAGCAGTTACCTGGTTGATGTGTGCCTCCGGAGGTGTGCTCGGTTTTACGGTCACCCCAAGATCTTTCTCCTTGAGTGAGGTTTGCAGTCTTTGTCCACCTTGCCTATACTCTGTCTGCGGTCTATTTTGCCCTTCCCCAATCTTCATGACTTTGCATTTGGCAGGGTTGAATTCAAGGAGCCAGTTGCTGGACTACGTGTCCAGCCTGCTCAGGTCTCTTTGTAGTCCTGCCTGATCCTCATCTGATTTAATTCTTCTCATTAACATCACATCATCTGCGAACAGGGACACATCAGAGTCTATCCCTTACATCATGTCATTCACATATATCAAAAATGGCACTCGCCCTAGGAATGACCCATGTGGGACCCCACTCGTCACAGGCGCCCACGTACCATGACTCGTTGTTGCCTCCCTGTCAGGTATTCTTTGATACATTGCAGTAAACTTCCTGTTATACTCGCCTGATCCTCCAGCTTCTGCACTAATCTCTCGTGAGGAACTGTGTCAAAGGTTTTCCTGCTCTCCAGGAAATTGCTATCAACCCACCCCTCTCTCTCGTGTCTTACTTCTTTTATCTTGTCATAAAACTCCAGAAAGTTTGTGACACAGGATTTGCCTTCCATGAATCCGTGATGGTTGTCGTTTATAATCTTGTTCCGTTCCTGGTGCTCCCCCACTCTCCTGATAATCCTTTCCATGACTTTGCATACTATACACGTCAGTGACACTGGTCTGTAGTTTAGTGTCTCCTTTCTTTAAAATGGAGACTACATTTTCCGTCTTCCATACCTCAGGTAGTTGCCCAGTTTCAAGGGATGTGTTGAAGATTGTGGTTAGAGGCACAAACAGCATCTCTGTTCCTTCTCTAAGGACCCATGGGGAGATATCCGGTCCCATCGCCTTTGAGGTATCAGGGTCGGTTAGCAGCTTCTGCACCTCCTCCTCAGTTCTTTGTATGTTATGCAACACTTGTTGGTATATTCCATGTTGATGTTCCCCTCTTTGCTGTCTTTCCAGAGCTCTTCCTGTCTCTACTGTAAATACTTCCTTGAATCTCCTGCTGAGCTCCTCACATACCTCGTGATCGTCTCTTGTGAGTTCCTCGCCTTTTGTCCTCAGCCTGATCACCTGGTCTTTGACTGTTGTCTTCCTCTTGATGTGGCTATACAGCAGTTTCGGGTCAGACTTGACTTTCGATACTATGTTATTTTCGAACTGTCGCTGGGCCTCCCTCCTTACCTGTGCATACTCGTTCCTGGCTCTTCGACTAATCTCCTTATTTTCCTATGTTCTTTGCCTTCTGTACTTTTTCCATTCTCTAGTGCACTTAGTTTTTGCCTCCTTACACAGTCGGGTAAACCAGGGACTCGTTCTGGCCTTCCCATTGTTTCTGTTGCCCTTGGAAACAAACATTTCCTCTGCCTCCTTGCATTTTGTTGTTACATATTCCATCTTTTCGTTTACTGACTTTCCTACCAGTTCTCTGTCCCACTGAACGTCCTGCAGGAAGTTCCTCAAACCTATGTAGTCCCCCCTTTTATAGTTTGGCTTTTCCCATTTGACTCCTGTTACCCTCTCCACTTGTAACTCTGCTGTGTATTGATGTCCTAAATGTCTGAACTGCTCAGGGTCAACACAAGGTCCAATCTTGCTGGTTCATCCTCCCCTCTCTCTCTGGTAGTGTCCTTACCATGTTGATGCATGAGGCTTTCCAGTACCACATCCATCATCTTGGCTCTCCATGTCTCGGGACCCCTGTGTGGCTCCAGGTTTTCCCAGTTGATCTCCCTGTGGTTGAAATCGCCTATAAGCAGTAACTTTACTCTGCTCGAGTGAGCTCTTCTTGCCACCTCAGTCAATGTGTCCACCATTGCTCTCTTGCTCTCCTCATATTCCTCTCTTGGCCTCCTGCAGTTCTTTGGTGGATTATGCATAACTGTAATGACTACCTTGTGCTCCCCAGATTGAAGTGTACCTACTATGTATTCCCTTTTTCTAATCTCGTCCATGCCTCCCATTTCCTCGAATTTCCATCGGTGTTGTTACGAGCAGTACAACCCCTCCTCCAACCTCCTCTTCTAACTTTCCTCAGGATATGATACCCTGGTGGGAAGATTGCATCTGTTATTGTCTCAGTGAGTTTCGTTTCTCTGACTGCTATGATGTCTGGGGACTTCTCATTGATTCTTTAATGCCACTCCTCATATTTATTCGTTAATCCATCTGAATTCATGTACCAAACCTTCAACTTCTGTTCTAGAGCTGTGGTCCTAGGAGAATATTGGGGTTGGGAGAGCAGGAGCCCTGGTGGGGGCCTGTGGGGGGTTGCAGTGGAGGTGGTGGCAGAGTTCCCATAGGGGGTTGCTTTATGGGTAGGGTTCATGGTGTGGGGGGTGGGACAGAGGGATCGGTGTGTGATTGTTGGTTTAGATTGTTCAGTTGCCTTGGGGTTGTCATGGTTCGAGTCCTTCTGCAAGTGTTTCTGGGGGGGGGGTTTGCCCTTCCATCTGTGTCTGGGTTATTCTGCTTTTGTTTGTCATTTTCTCCCATTCCTCCTTTCATTTTTGCTTTCTTTCTTTCAGTATCATTCTTCCCTCTTGCTTTCTTTCTCGAAAGCACTCTGGAACTCCAGTTTGTCTCTCAGCTGTGCTTTCTCCTGCAGGATCATGGTTCGAGTTGATTTTGCCTTGAAAATTACTTTGAGAGGCCGTTTCCTTCTCCTTCCAAACCACCCAATTCTCCGAGAATTTGTCACCTGGGTCATGTTGCCCTCGCTTATCACCTTCATGATACCTTCAATCGCTTTTTTCTCTTCCTGTTTTGTTTCATCATAGGTTTTCCCTTCAGCTTCCTGGAGCCCTTAGACAAAAACTGATCTCTCCCTTTCTTCTTCCCACTGTGTCTCCCATTGTGTGCTCTGAGTTGTTTTAGTTCCTTCCCTTGGAGCAGTCCTTCCCTCAATCCCTTCCCCAGCTGAAGCCACTATGCTCATTAGTCTGTCTTTCCTGCTCAGCTATTCCTGGCCCCTGCAAGTGTCTGGTAGAGTCCTTGTATATATCCTATCTCCTTCAATGTCTTCCAGCCTCTCATTTGTTCCTAGTGTGCTCTCTGTTCCTAGTGTGCTACCTCCAATCCCCTTGTCTGTGTCTGATGTAGAAGTTCCTGATGTTATGTCTGTATCATTATTTTTTTCTTTAGGCTGTTTCAGATTTCTCAGTTACTCTTCTAAGTGCTGTATCTTGGCTTCTGCTACTATGGCATGTTGCTCCCACTTTCTGCTCTCTGCAGCTAACCTCTCCTTTATTCTCCTTCCCAGCTTTTCTAGCTTCCTTCCCCAGTCTTCCTCCATTTTTAGAGCTCTGCCTCCCAATCTTCCTTCCCAGATTCGTCCGTCAGACCCTTGGCTCTCGGCCTTGTTCTTGGTTGCCCCATTGTACCACAGAACGAAACTTATTTATTTTCGGAGTGGGTGTTTGTGTGAGGATGGGTGTTGTAGGTATTGTAGGGAGGGGAAAGGGGAGGGAGGTAGGGCAGGGGGGGGAAAAGGATATACGGTGGGAGGGGGGCAGTATCAAGGAGAGTTTTAGGGGTTGTAATAGGGTATAGGGAGGGAGGAGATAAGGAGTGTGGGAGAGGCTAGAGGGAGAGAAAGGGAGAAGAAAGAAGACTGGGGAGAGGAAAGATGGATGAGAGAGAGAGAGAGAGAGAGAGAGAGAGAGAGAGAGAGAGAGAGAGAGAGAGAGAGAGAGAGAGAGAGAGAGAGAGAGAGAGAGAAAAGTGATAGGATAGGGATGGGAGAGGGGAGAGGGATAGAGTGACTGAGTACTAGAAAGAGAGAGTGGGGGAGTGATGGGGAGAAAGATGGTGCTGGAGAGGTGGAGAATGGGAGATTATGTTGGGCCTGGTAGTGGGTGGGTTAGAGAAAGAGAAAGAAAAGAGAGAGAGAGAGAGAGAGAGAGAGAGAGAGAGAGAGAGAGAGAGAGAGAGAGAGACAGACAGACAGACACACACAGACAGAGAGAGAAAGAGAGAGGAGGGGGGATGGGAGTGAAGGGGGAGGGGCGGAGGGGGAAGGGGGATGGAAGGAAAGGGGGGAAGAAAGGGTATAGAGTGACGGCTTAAACACGGGTGCCTTAAGGTTGTGTGTGTGTACTCACTTATTTGTACTCACCTATTTGTGGTTGCAGGGGTCGAATCTTAGCTCCTGGCCCTGCCTCTTCACCGGTTGCTACTGGGTCTTCTCTCTCCCTGCTCCATGAGCTTTATCAAGCCTCGTCTTAAAACTATGTATGGTTCCCGCCTCCACTACGTCACTTTCTAGGCTATTCCACTGCATGACAACTCTATGACTGAAGAAATACTTCCTAACATCCCTTTGACCTCATCTGAGTCTTCAACTTCCAATTGTGACCTCTTGTTTCTGTGTCCTCTCCCTGGAACATCCTGACTTTGTCCAACTTGTCTATTCCGAGCAGTATTTTATATGTCGTTATCATGTCTCCCTTGACCCTTCTCTCCTCCTTTAACTCTTCTTCATAGGACATTCCCCTTAGCTCTGGAACTAACCTTGTCGCAAACCTTTGCACTTTCTCTAATTTCATGACTTGCTTGATTAAGTGCAGGTTCCAAACAGGTGCTGCATACTCCAGTATGGGCCTGACGTACACAGTGTACAGTGTCTTGAACGATTCCTTGCTAAGGTACGCTGTTCTCAGGTTTGCCAGGCGCCCATATGCTGCAGCAGTTATCTGGTTGATGTGTGCTTCCGGAGACATGCTCGGTGTTATACTCACCCTAAGATCTTTCTCCTTGAGCGAGGTTTGCAGTCTTTGGCCACCTAGCCGATACTCCGTCTGCGGTCTTCTGTGCCCTTCCCCTATCTTCATGACTTTGCATTTGGCGGGGTTAAATTCGAGAAGCCAGTTGCTGGACCAGGTGTCCAGTCTTCAGGTCCTCATCTGATTTAATTCTCCTCATTAACTTCACATCGTCTGCGAACAGGTACACTTCTGAGTCTAACCCTTCCATCATGTTCACATATACCAAAAATAGCACTGATCTTAGGACCGACCCCAGTGGGACCCCGCTTGTCACAGGTGCCCACTGTGATACCTCATTACGTACCATGACTCGTTGTTGCCTCCCTGTCAGGTATTCTCTGATCCATTGCAGTGCCCTTCCTGTTATATGCGCCTGATCCTCTAGCTTCTGCTTCCACCTTTGCGCTTTCTGTGTGTGTGTGTGAGTACTCACCTAGTTGTACTCACCTAGTTGAGGTTTCAGGGTCGAGTCCTAGCTCCTGGCCGCGCCTATTTACTGGTCGCTACAAGGTCACTCTCCCTGAACCGTGAGCTTTATCATACCTCTGCTTAAAGCTATGTATGGATCCTGCTTCCACTTCATCGCTTCCCAAACTATTCCACTTCCTGACTACTCTGTGGCTGAAGAAATACTTCCTAACATCCCTGTGATTCATATGTGTCTTCAACTTCCAACTGTGTCCCCTTGTTGCTGTATTCCATCTCTGGAACATCCTGTCTTTGTGCACCTTGTCAATTCCTCTCAGTATTTTGTATGTCGTTATCATGTCCCCCCTATCTCTCCTGTCCTCCAGTGTCGTCAGGTCGATTTCCCTTAACCTCTCCTCGTAGGACATACCCCTTAGCTCTGGGACTAGTCTTGTTGCAAACCTTTGCACTTTCTCTAGTTTCTTTACTTGCTTGGCTAGGTGTGGGTTCCAAACTGGTGCCGCATACTCCTATATGGGTTTAACGTACACGGTGTACAAGGTCCTGAACGATTCCTTATTAAGATGTCGGAATGCTGTTCTGAGGTTTGCTAGGCGCCCATATGCTGCAGCAGTTATTTGGTTGATGTGCACTTCAGGAGATGTGCCTGGAGTTATACTCACTCCAAGATCTTTTTCCTTGCGTGAGGTTTGTAGTCTCTGGCCCCTAGACTGTACTCCGTCTGTGGTCTTCTTTGCCCTTCCCCAATCTTCATGACTTTGCACTTGGTGGGGTTGAACTCCAGGAGCCAATTGCTGGACCAGGTCTGCAGCCTGCCCAGATCCCTTTGCAGTTCTTCCTAGTCATCGATCGAATGAATTCTTCTCACCAACTTCACGTCATCAGCAAACAGGGACACTTCGGAATCTATTCCTTCCGTCATGTCGTTCACAAATACCAGAAACAGCACTGGTCCTAGGACTGACCCATGTGGGACCCCGCTGGTCACAGGTGCCCACTCTGACACCTCGCCACGTACCGTGATTCGCTGCTGTCTTCCTGACAAGTATTCCCTGATCCATTGTAGTGCCTTCCCTGTTATCCCTGCTTGGTCCTCCAGTTTTTGCACTAATCTCTTGTGTGGAACTGAGTCAAACGCCTTCTTGCAGTCCAAGAAAATGCAATCCACCCACAACTCTCTCTCTTGTATTACTGCTGTCACCATGTCATAGAACTCCAGTAGGTTTGTGAGACAGGATTTCTCGTCCCTGAAACTATGTTGGCTGCTGTTGATGAGATCATTCCTTTCTAGGTGTTCCACCACTCTTCTCCTGATAATCTTCTCGGTGTGTGTGTGTGTGTGTGTGTGTGTGTGTGTACTCACCTATTTGTACTCACCTATTTGTGGTTGCAGGGGTCGAGTCTTAGCTCTTGGCCCCGCCTCTTCACCGGTTGCTACTGGGCCCTCTCTCTCCCCGCTCCATGAGCTTTATCAAACCTCGTCTTAAAACTGTGTATGGTTCCTGCCTCCACTACGTCATTTTCTAGGCTATTCCACTGCCTTACAACTCTATGACTGAAGAAATACTTCCTAATATCTCTCTGACTCATTTGTGTCTTCAACTTCCAATTGTGGCCTCTTGTTTCTGTGTCCCCTCCCTGGAACATCCTGTCTTTGTCCACCTTGTCTATTCCACGCAGTATTTTATATGTCGTTATCATGTCTCCCCTGACCCTCCTGTCCTCCAGTGTCGTCAGGCCGATTTCCCTTAATCTTTCTTCATAGGACATTCCCCTTAGCTCTGGAACTAACCTTGTGGCAAACCTTTGTACTTTCTCTAGTTTCTTGACGTGCTTTATCAAGTGCGGGTTCCAAACAGGTGCTGCATACTCCAGTATTGGCCTGACATGCACGGTGTACAGTGTCTTGAACGATTCCTTACTAAGGTATCGGAATGCTGTTCTCAGGTTTGCCAGGCGCCCATATGCTGCAGCAGTTATCTCATTGGTGTGTGCTTCCGGAGACATGCTCGGTGTTATACTCACCCCAAGATCTTTCTCCTTGAGTGAGGTTTGCAGTCTTTGGCCACCTAGCCTATACTCAGTCTGTGGTCTTCTGTGCCCTTCCCCTATCTTCATGACTTTGCATTTGGCAGGATTAAATTCGAGAAGCCATTTGCTGGACCAGGTGTCCAGTCTGTCCAGGTCTCTTTGAAGTCCTGCCTGGTCCTCATCAGATTTAATTCTCCTCATTAACTTCACATCATCTGCAAACAGGGACACTTCTGAGTCTAACCCTTCCATCATGTCGTTCACATATACCAAAAATAGCACTGGTCCTAGGACCGACCCCTGTGGGACCCCGCTCGTCACAGGTGCCCACTGTGATACATCATTACGTACCATGACTCGTTGTTGCCTCCCTGTCAGGTATTCTCTGATCCATTGCAGTGCCCTTCCTGTTATATGCGCCTGATGCTCTAGCTTCTGCACTAATCTCTTGTGAGGAACTGTGTCAAAGGCCTTCTTGCAGTCAAAGAAGATGCAATCAACCCACCCCTCTCTCTCGTGTCTTACTTCTGTTATTTTATCATAAAACTCCAGAAGGTTTGTGACACAGAATTTGCCTTCCGTGAATCCGTGCTGGTTGGCATTTATACTCTTGTTCAGTTCCAGGTGCTCCACCACTCTCCTCCTGATAATCTTCTCCATAATTTTGCATACTATACACGTCAATGACACAGGTCTATAGTTTAGTGCCTCTTTTCTGTCTCCTTTTTTAAAAATGGGAACTACATTTGCCGTCTTCCATACCTCAGGTAGTTGTCCAGTTTCCAGGGACGTGTTGAAGATTGTGGTAAGTGGCACGCACAACATATCTGCTCCCTCTCTAAGGACCCACGGGGAGATGTTGTCCGGTCCCATTGCCTTTGAGGTATCGATGTCCCTTAGCAGTTTCTTCACCTCCTCCTCATCTGTATGTATGTCGTCCAACACTTGTTGCTGTATTCCTTGCTGGTGTCCCCATCTGGTCTGTTTCCCCAGAGTCCTTCCTGTCTCTACTGTAAATACTTCCTTAAATCTCGTGTTGAGCTCCTCACATACCTCTTGATCGTTTCTTGTGAGTTCTCCACCTTCTTTCCTCAGCCTTATCACCTGGTCCTTGACTGTTGTCTTCCTCCTAATGTGGTTATACAGCAGTTTCGGGTCAGATTTGACTTTCGATGCTATGTCGTTTTCATACTGTCGCTGGGCCTCCCTCCTTATCTGTGCATACTCGTTTCTGGCTCTTCTACTAATCTCCTTGTTTTCCTGGGTCCTATGCCTCCTGTACCTTTTTCAATCTCTGTTGCACTTAGTTTTTGCCTCCCTACACCTTCGGGTAAACCAAGGACTCGTTTTGGTCTTCCTATTATTTCTGTTTCCCTTGGGAACAAAACTTTCCTCTGCCTCCTTGCACTTTGTTGCCACATATTCCATCATCTCGTTTACTGATTTTCCTACCATTTCTCTGTCCCACTGAACCTCCTGCAGGAAGTTTCTCATACCTGTGTAGTCCCCCCTTTTATAGTTTGGCCTGTCCCCTTCAGTTCCTGTTACCTTCTCCACTTGTAACTCTACTATATAATCAAAACTCAGAACCACGTGATCGCTAGCTCCAAGGGGCCTCTCGTAAGTGATGTCTTCAATGTCTGAACTGCTCAGGGTGAACACAAGATCCAGTCTTGCTGGCTCATCCTCCCCTCTCTCTGGTTGTGTCCCTGACATGTTGATGCATGAGGTTTTCAAGTACCACATTCATCATCTTGGCTCTCCATGTTTCGGGACCCCCATGTGGCTCCAGGTTTTCCCAGTCGATCTCCTTGTGGTTGAAATCGCCCATTACCAGTAACTTTGCTCTGCTCGAGTGAGCTCTTCTTGCCACCTCAGCCAGTGTGTCCACCATCACCCTGTTGTTTTCTTCGTGTGTATGTGTGTGTGTGTGTGTGTGTGTGTGTGTGTGTGTGTGTGTGTGTGTGTGTGTGTGTGTGTGTGTGTGTGTGTGTATGTGTGTGTGTGTGTATGTGTGTGTGTGTGTGTGTGTGTGTGTGTGTGTGTGTGTATGTGTGTGTGTGTGTATGTGTGTGTGTGTGTATGTGTGTGTGTGTGTCTGTGCGCGTGTGTGTGTGTGTATGTGTGTGTGTGTGTCTGTGCGCTTGTGTGTGTGTGTCTGTGTGTGTGTGTGTGTGTGTGTGTGTGTGTGTATGTGTGTGTGTGTGTGTGTGTGTGTGTGTGTGTGTGTGTGTGTGTGTGCCTGTGTCTGTTTGTGTGTGTGTGTGTGTGTGTGTGTGCCTGTGCCTGTTTGTGTGTTTGTGTGTGCGTATGTGTGTGTGTGTGTGTATGTGTGTGTGTGTGTGTGTGTGTGTGTGTGTGTGTACTCACCTAGTTGAGGTTGCGGGGGTCGAGTCCGAGCTCCTGGCCCCGCCTCTTCACTGATTGCTACTAGGTCACTCTCTCTGAACCGAGAGCTTTATCATACCTCTGCTTAAAGGTATGTATGGATCCTGCCTCCACTACATCGCTTCCCAAACTATTCCACTTACTGACTACTCTGTGGCTGAAGAAATACTTCCTAACATCCCTGTGATTCATCTCTGTCTTCAACTTCCAACTGTGTCCCCTTGTTACTGTGTCCAATGTCTGGAACATCCTGTCTTTGTGCACCTTGTCAATTCCTCTCAGTATTTTGTATGTCGTTATCATGTCCCCCCTATCTCTCCTGTCCTCCAGTGTCGTGTGTGTGTGTGTGTGTATGTGTGTGTGTGTTATGTGCCTGCATGCGTTTGTGTGAAAGGGAGAGAGAGAGAGAGAATATATATATATATACATATATATATATATATATATATATATATATATATATATATATATATATATATATATATTTATATATATATATATATATTTATATATATATATATACTATATTTATATATATATATATATATATATTATATATATATATATATATATATATATATATATATATATATATATATATATATATATATACTAATCAAAACCTTGCAGTATGTGGTGGATTGTACATGATCAATACTTTGAACAACACCACAAGTACCATGGTTGTCAGGGCCAGCTGCTACCTGGGCTAATTATGTGTTCTGGCAGGTGCTGTTTTGTCACGAGAAAGTAGGTAAGAGTAGACCGAAATAGACAGTACACACTATCAACACAGCAGAAGGTCACTTCACTAACACACTATCAACACAGCAGAAGGTCACTTCACTAACACACTATCAACACAGCAGCAGGTCACTTCACTAACACACTATCAACACAGCAGAAGGTCACTTCACTAACACACTATCAACACAGCAGAAGGTCACTTCACTAACACACTATCAACACAGCAGAAGGTCACTTCACTAACACACTATCAACACAGCAGAAGAATCACTTCACTAACACACTATCAACACAGCAGAAGGTCACTTCACTAACACACTATCAACACAGCAGAAGGTCACTTCACTAACACACTATCAACACAGCAGAAGAATCACTTCACTAACACACTATCAACACAGCAGAAGATCACTTCACTAACACACTATCAACACAGCAGAAGGTCACTTCACTAACACACTATCAACACAGCAGAAGGTCACTTCACTAACACACTATCAACACAGCAGAAGAATCACTTCACTAACACACTATCAACACAGCAGAAGGTCACTTCACTAACACACTATCAACACAGCAGAAGGTCACTTCACTAAAACACTATCAACACAGCAGAAGGTCACTTCACTAACACACTATCAACACAGCAGAAGGTCACTTCACTAACACACTATCAACACAGCAGCAGGTCACTTCACTAACACACTATCAACACAGCAGAAGAATCACTTCACTAACACACTATCAACACAGCAGAAGGTCACTTCACTAACACACTATCAACACAGCAGAAGGTCACTTCACTAACACACTATCAACACAGCAGAAGAATCACTTCACTAACACACTATCAACACAGCAGAAGGTCACTTCACTAACACACTATCAACACAGCAGAAGGTCACTTCACTAACACACTATTAACACAGCAGAAGGTCACTTCACTAACACACTATCAACACAGCAGAAGGTCACTTCACTAACACACTATCAACACAGCAGAAGGTCACTTCACTAACACACTATCAACACAGCAGCAGGTCACTTCACTAACACACTATCAACACAGCAGAAGGTCACTTCACTAACACACTATCAACACAGCAGCAGGTCACTTCACTAACACACTATCAACACAGCAGAAGGTCACTTCACTAACACACTATTAACACAGCAGAAGGTCACTTCACTAACACACTATCAACACAGCAGCAGGTCACTTCACTAACACACTATCAACACAGCAGAAGGTCACTTCACTAACACACTATCAACACAGCAGAAGAATCACTTCACTAACACACTATCAACACAGCAGAAGGTCACTTCACTAACACACTATCAACACAGCAGAAGGTCACTTCACTAACACACTATCAACACAGCAGAAGGTCACTTCACTAACACACTATCAACACAGCAGAAGGTCACTTCACTAACACACTATCAACACAGCAGAAGAATCACTTCACTAACACACTATCAACACAGCAGAAGGTCACTTCACTAACACACTATCAACACAGCAGAAGGTCACTTCACTAACACACTATCAACACAGCAGAAGAATCACTTCACTAACACACTATCAACACAGCAGAAGAATCACTTCACTAACACACTATCAACACAGCAGAAGGTCACTTCACTAACACACTATCAACACAGCAGAAGGTCACTTCACTAACACACTATCAACACAGCAGAAGGTCACTTCACTAACACACTATCAACACAGCAGAAGGTCACTTCACTAACACACTATCAACACAGCAGAAGAATCACTTCACTAACACACTATCAACACACAGCAGAAGAATCACTTCACTAACACACTATCAACACAGCAGAAGAATCACTTCACTAACACACTATCAACACAGCAGAAGAATCACTTCACTAACACACTATCAACACAGCAGAAGAATCACTTCACTAACACACTATCAACACAGCAGAAGAATCACTTCACTAACACACTATCAACACAGCAGAAGAATCACTTCACTAACACACTATCAACACAGCAGAAGAATCACTTCACTAACACACTATCAACACAGCAGAAGGTCACTTCACTAACACACTATCAACACAGCAGAAGAATCACTTCACTAACACACTATCAACACACAGCAGAAGAATCACTTCACTAACACACTATCAACACAGCAGAAGAATCACTTCACTAACACACTATCAACACAGCAGAAGAATCACTTCACTAACACACTATCAACACAGCAGAAGAATCACTTCACTAACACACTATCAACACAGCAGGTCACTTCACTAACACACTATGAACACAGCAGAAGGTCACTTCACTAACACACTATCAACACAGCAGAAGAATCACTTCACTAACACACTATCAACACTAAACACAAGTTACACTGACACTTTCAATGTTTATTCCCAAAGTTCCAGCTTTTATTATCAAACAACAACGCGTTAATAAAGAAAAAAATAGTTTATATTCGGTAATTGCGAGTGTTTTCTCGTAATATCGCAGCGTTTATTAAGGAAGTTGAAGCCTTAATGAGCTAGAGCTTGTGTCGCCATGCTTCCAGCGTTTAAGACGCCAACATGCACTCTGATCAACCTTCACAATTACTTCTTAATATTGTAAGGAGAGTTGTCTCTTACTGAGGTTGCTGCTGGATACCCACAGCTGCTCTCCTTCCTTGTTGGAAATGTCAACACACATATACTCATACTCACACACACACACACACACACACACACACACACACACATACACATAATGGAAAAAGTACAGAAGGCAGAGAACACACGAAAATAGGGAGATCGCAGATCCAGGAATGAGTACGCACAGGTAAGGAGGGAGGCCCAGCGACAGTATGAAAATGACATAGCATCGAGAACCAAGACTGACCCGAAACTGTTGTATAGCCACATCAGGAGGAAGACAACAGTCAAAGACCAGGTGATCAGATTAAGGACAGAAGGTGGAGAACTCACAAGAAATGATCAGGAGGTATGTCAGGAGCTGAACAGGAGATTTAAGGAAGTTTTTACAGTAGAGACAGGAAGGGCTGTGGGAAGACAGCACAGAAGGGAACATCAAGAAGGGATATACCAACAAGTGTTGGATGACATACGAACAACTGAGGAGGAGGTGAAGAAGCTCTTAAGTGACCTTGACACCTCAAAGGCGATGGGACCGGACAACATCTCCCCATGGGTCCTTAGAGAAGGAGCAGAGATGCTGTGCGTGCCTCTAACCACAATCTTCAACACATCCCTTGAAACTGGGCAACTACCTGAGAAATGGAAGACAGCTAATGTAGTCCCCATATTTAAGAAAGGAAACAGAAACGAGGCACTAAACTACAGACCTGTGTCTCTGACATGTATTGTGTGCAAAGTCATGGAGAAGATTATCAGGAGGAGAGTGGTCGAACACCTGGAAAGGAACAAGATTATAAATGAAAACCAGCATGGGTTCATGGAAGGCAAATCTTGTATCACAAACCTCCTGGAGTTTTATGACAAGGTAACAGAAGTAAGACACGAGAGAGAGGGGTGGGTAGATTGCGTTTTCCTAGACTGCAGGAAGGCCTTTGACACAGTTCCCCACAAGAGATTAGTGCAGAAGCTGGAGGATCAGGCGCACGTAAAAGGGAGGGCACTGCAATGGATAAGGGAATACCTGACAGGAAGGCAGCAACGAGTCATGGTACGTGAAGAGGTATCACAGTGGGCGCCTGTTACGAGCGGGGTCCCACAGGGGTCAGTTCTAGGACCAGTGCTGTTTTTGATATATGTGAACGACATGATGGAAGGAATAGACTCTGAAGTGTCCCTGTTCGCAGATGACGTGAAGTTGATGAGAAGAATTAAATCGGACGAGGATGAGGCAGGACTGCAAAGAGACCTGGACAGGCTGGACATGTGGTCCAGCAACTGGCTTCTCGAATTCAATCCAGCCAAATGCAAAGTCATGAAGATTGGGGAGGGGCAAAGAAGACCGCAGACAGAGTATAGGCTAGGTGGACAAAGACTACAGACCTCACTCAGAGAGAAAGACTTTGGGGTGACCATAACACCGAGCACATCACCGGAGGCACACATCAACCAAATAACCGCTGCAGCATACGGGCGCCTGGCAAACCTGAGAATAGCGTTCCGATACCTTAATAAGGAATCGTTCAAGACACTGTACACTGTGTATGTTAGGCCCATACTGGAGTATGCAGCACCAGTCTGGAACCCACACCTGGTCAAGTACGTCAAGAAGTTAGAGAAAGTACAAAGGTTTGCAACAAGGCTAGTCCCAGAGCTCAAGGGAATGTCGTACGAGGAAAGGTTAAGGGAAATCGGACTGACGACACTGGAGGACAGAAGGGTCAGGGGAGACATGATAACGACATACAAGATACTGCGGGGAATAGACAAGGTGGACAGAGATAGGATGTTCCAGAGAGGGGACACAGGGACAAGGGGTCACAACTGGAAGCTGAAGACTCAGACGAGTCACAGAGACGTTAGGAAGTATTTCTTCAGTCATAGAGTTGTCAGCAAGTGGAATAGCCTAGCAAGTGAAGTAGTGGAGGCAGGAACCATACATAGTTTTAAGAAGAGGTATGACAAAGCTCAGGAAGCAGAGAGAGAGAGGATCCAGTAGCGATCAGTGAAGAGGCGGGGCCAGGAGCTGAGTCTCGACCCCTGCAACCACAATTAGGTGAGTACATACACACACACACACACACACGCACACACACACACACACACTCACACACACACACACTCATACTCACACACACACACACACACACACACACACACACACACACACACACACACACACACACACACACACACACACACACACACACACACACACACACACACACACACACACACACACACACACTCATACTCACACACACACAAACTGAGAGAGGGAGCAGAGGAACTGTGTGTGGCATTAGCAACAATCTTCAATAATTCTATCGAAACAGGGTAGTTGCCTGAGGCGTGGAAGACAGCGCATGTAGTTCCAATTTTTAAGAAATGGGACAGACAGGCAGCATTAAACTACAGACCAGTGTCACTGACTTGTATAGTATGTAAAGTCATGGAAAAGATTATCAGGAGAAAAGTAGTGGAACACATTGAAAAGATTGGGCTCATACATGACAGTCAGCATGGCTTCAGAGATGGGAAATCCTGTGTCACAAATTTGGTGAGTTCTACGATAAGGTAAGAGAAGTAAGACATGAGAGAGAGGGATGGGTAGATTGCATCTTCTTAGATTGCAAGAAGGCTTTTGACACAGTACCACACAAGAGACTGGTGCAAAAATTAGAGGAGCAGGCAGGAATAAAGGGGAAAAGTACTGCAATGGATCAGGGAATACCTGACAGGAAGGAAACAACGTGTGTTGGTACGTGCTGAAGTGTCGGAGTGGGCGAATGTGTCGAGTGGGGTTCCACAAGGGTCAGTCCTAGGCCCGGTGCTGTTTCTTGTATACGTGAATGATATGGTGGAAGGAATAGATTCAGAAGTGTCACTGTTCGCTGATGATGTGAAACTGATGAGGAGAATACAAGTGGGAGAGGATGAGTTAAGATTACAAGGGGATCTGGACAAACTACAAGTATTGTCCGACAAATGGCTCCTGGAGTTTAACCCCAGTAAGTGTAAGGTCATGAAGATTGGGGAAGGACACAGAAGACCGCAGACGGAGTACAGGTTAGGAAACCAACAGCTGTAAACGTCAGTTAAAGAAAAGGATCTTGGGGTAAGCATCATAACGAACATGTCCCCTGAGGCACACATCAATCAAATAACTGCTGCAGCATATGGGAGATTGGCAAACCTGAGATTGGCGTTTAGACATCTGAGTAAGGAGTCATTCACGACATTGTACATAGTGTACGTAAGGCCTATACTGGAATATGCAGCGCCAGTATGGAACCCTCACTTAGTCAAACACGTCAAGAAATTGGAGAAAGTGCAAAAATTTGCAACACGATTAGTCCCGGAACTGAGGGGTATGTCTTATGAGGAGAGATTAGGGGAACTCAACCTGATGACACTAGAGGATAGGAGGGATAGAGGGGACATGATAACAACGTATAAAATACTAAGAGGCATTGACAACGTGGACAAGGATCGAATGTTTCAGAGATGGGATACAGACACACGGGGACACAATTGGAAACTGAAAACCCAGATGTGTCATAGGGATGTTAGGAAGTATTTCTTTAGTCTTAGAGTTGTCAGGAACTGGAATAATCTGGAGAGTGAAGTACTGGAAGCAAGTACCATAAATAGCTTTAAGAAGAGGTATTACAAATATCATGGAGCAGGGAGAGAGTGAATCAGTATCGACCAGCGAAGAGGCGGGGCTAGGAGCAATGAATCGACCCCTGCAACCACATATAGGTGAGTACATATAGGTGAGTACACACATACACTGTGTACGTCAGGCCCATACTGGAGTACGCAGCACCAGTTTGGAACCCACACCTGGTCAAACACGCCAAGAAATTAGAGAAAGTGCAAAGGTTTTCAACAAGGCTAGTTCCAGAGCTAAGGGGAATGTCCTATGAAGAAAGGTTAAGGGAAATAGGTCTGACAACACTGGAGGACAGGAGGATCAGGGGAGACATGATAACGACATACAAAATACCGCGTGGAATAGACAAGGTGGACAGAGAAAGGATGTTCCAGAGATGGGACACAGAAACAAGGGGTCACAATTGGAAGCTGAAGACTCAGACGAGTCAAAGGGATGTTAGGAAGTATTTCTTCAGTCATAGAGTAGTTAGGAAGTGGAATAGTCCAAGCGATGTAGTGGAGGCAGGAACTATACATAGTTTTAAGACGAGGTATGATAAAGCTCATGGAGCAGGGGGAGAGAGGACCTAGTAGCGGTCGGTGAAGTGGCTGGGCCAGGAGCTGAGTCTCGACCCCTGCAACCACAATTAGGTGAGTACACACACACACACACACACACACACACACACATTCAAATGGATGTTAGGAAGTATTTCTTCAGTCACAGAGTAAGTCAGGAAGTGGAACAGCCTAGAAAGTGACGTAGTGGAGGCAGGAACCATACATAGTTTTAAGATGAGATTTGATAAAGCTCATGGAGCAGGGAGAGAGAGGACCTAGTAGCAATCAGTGAAGAGGCGGGGCCAGGAGCTGAGTCTCGACCCCTGCAACCACAAATAGGTGAGTACACACATTCACTCACACATTCACACACAAGTTTGAGTTTGAAGGGAAATACTATGCTTAAAGGCAGGAAATGGTTATGGTTTATCCATTGTCTCCCCTATTGAACAATCTATAAATGGAGTTTTTCGAGGCTAGGTTATTGAAAGGTAACATGTCTTGTAAAACTAAATGATTCAGATATGTGGTTGACATCTTGTGTCTTTGGCAAAATAATTTGGCCTTGGATACATTTTTACCGAGACTTAACACTTCAGTCCCGTCTATTAAATTCACCGTGGAGAAAGAAGTGGAATGTAAACTTCTATTCTTAGATGCGTTGATACACCGGGTTGATAGAAAGTTTAAGTTTACAGTATATATGAAGGCCACTAATGCATGCTAATACATTCACTACTATTCCAGCTATGAGACGAAGAGTTAAAAGAAGTGTTTGTCTCACTGTGTTTCTGAGAGCTTACCAGTTGTGTAGCCCTGAGTTCAATGAAGTTCGATGAAGAAATTAGGAAAATATTTGACATTGCCATGAAACTTCGGTACCTTAAGGAGTTTGTGGAATCAGCGTTGCTGGCAGCTAGGAAAACTTACAGAGCTGAGCCTAGGTTAACACCTCGGATGAAAAATGTGCTGGTTCTCCCATACAATGAGAATTTATCTGTCTTGCCAAATGGCCTTAAAAGATTTAATATAGAAGTAGTTTTTAAGAATTCACAGACTGTTAGAAGCATTCTGATAAAGAATTCTCTTCGACAGTGTGTTGGTGTCTACAGAATTTGTTGCAATGGTTGCAACTTATCCCATGTGGGACAGACTGGCAAACTTCTATTCGATACGTACTGCACAGGAGTTGAATGTGATTTTCAGCAACATTAGAGCCTGCAATAACTCAGCAAATTGATTGGAACCAAGAGTCATTGTCATTTGTTTCTCTTGACTTCAACGGTATATTGTAGAATTGGCAATTATAAAACATGATAAACATTCATTATACAATAACGATGGTGGGTTGTTCAAATTAGATTCGTCTTTAGTTGAGGCAGTTTTACGTAGCCAAAAAAATCTGACTCTTATGTGAATGCATTGCATTGTCTTAAGTGTAGTTCCGCGCCGAGGACTAAGGCCTCCTTTTCCTGCTTGTTATCTGAAGGTTAGACCAGCATTTGCCTCAGAATCTTCTGGGATACATAAACTATGGTCGTCTTCCTTTGGATAAATAACAGATGTCTCCATTTAAATGAATCCCTTTAAATGGACCTGTTTACTAGAGGTACAAAAATTCCTAAGACAATTACCAGATCTACATTTGGTGTGTAAAGTCATTTATATCATATTCAGCATCTGCCTCAGAATCTTGTGGGATAGGTAAACTATGGCTGTCTCCCTTTGGATAAATTTCAGATGTTTCCCTTTAAATGAGTCCCTTTAAATGAACCCATTTTCTAGAGATGCAGAGACTCCTAAGATAATTGCCAGTTATATATATATCTGGTATGTAAAGTCATTTATATTAAATCGTAGTCTAACTTAATTTTTGATATTTGATATGTTATGTTTGTTAGTTACTACTACAATATCAGTGTTTGTGGGCTGTCTATCTTCTAATGCTATATTATTGAATCTTTGTAGTTGTGGGTATTGGTAAGCCTGGGGGGGGGGCACTTCCTGCCTCCTGCCTCTCTGCCTCGTTCGAGCTAAGGTGTTTCCTGTGATCATATTTTCTTGGACATCTTTTATGCAACATTTCGAGCTCCTGATGATGTGTTGACTGCAACACGGGGGGCTTAGAGCTATCATTCAACTCCCTCGTGGTTATTTTGCTTCTTATATTGCTTGTTCGCGAGTCGAATGATAGCTCTAGGCCTTTTTTGTTGCAATCAACACTTCAGGAGCTTGCAGTGGTGCAGAAAAGAGGACTAGCTTTTGCTACTAGGTCAGATGCCGTGCTCCTTCCTTAAGTGAATGTGACCTGACCCGACTAGGTTGGGGCATTGGCTTGGGCTGATGGGGGACTTGGACCTGCCTCGCATGGGCCACTAGGGTTGCTTCAGTGTTCCTTCTTTCTTATGCTCTTATGAAGTTCAATCAAACACATTCAGATGAAGACATTTTGCTTGAATGAGGGAGGAGGGAAGCAGTAGAGGCGAAGTACCCAGACATACCAACCAGTACCCAGGCATACCAACCAGTACCCAGTGTCTGAAAAATTGAATATTTTATAGGGGATTCGAAGAGAGCCAGCCCACAAGCACTGATACTGTAGTGGTAACCCGACGAGCGTAACATTAGTGAGATGACAATTGTCAAAAGTTCGTTCAGACTTCAATATGTTGTAAAAGAATTAACATTCTCTGGAAGTTGTCTTATGTATTTTTCCATATATTGGAAAATGGGTCCACCACCGACTCATTTAAAGGGGGAGACATCTGTAGTTTATCCAGAAGTAATATGGCCATAGATTATCCCACCAGTCCAAGACATCTGTAATTTATTCAAAATGAAGATGGCCATGGTTTATCTCACAAGATCTGAGGCACACACTGGTCAAACCATCAAAACCATCCCACAAAAACACGCACTAACTCTAACGAATCTAATTTGAATAAACCTCCATTATTGTTGTATAGTGAACGTTTATCATGTTTTATCCTTGCCGATTATGCATACATACATACACATACACACACACACACACACACATACACACACACACACACATACACACAGACACACACACAGACACACACACACACACACACACACACACACACACACACACACATACAGACACACACACACACACATACACACACACACACACACATACACACACACACACACACACATACACACACACACACACACACACATACACACACACACACACACACACACACACACACACACACACACACACACACACACATACACACACACACACACACACACACACACACACACACACACACACACACACACACTCAGAAGTGTCCTTGTTTGCAGACGATGTGAAGTTAATGAGAAGAATCGAATCGGACGAGGATCAGGCAGGACTACAAAGAGATCTGGACAGGCTACAAGCCTGGTCCAGCAACTGGCTCCTTGAGTTTAACCCTGCCAAATGCAAAGTCATGAAGATTGGGGAAGGGCAAAGAAGACCGCAGACACAATATAGTTTAGATGGCCAAAGACTGCAAACCTCACTCAAGGAAAAAGATCTGGGGGTGAGTATAACACCGAGCATATCTCCTGAGGCGCACATCAATCAGATAACTGCTGCAGCATACGGGCGCCTGGCAAACCTACGGATAGCGTTCCGATACCTCAGTAAGGATTCGTTTAAGACTCTGTACACCATCTACGTCAGGCCCATACTGGAGTATGCAGCACCAGTTTGGAATCCACACCTAGTCAAGCACGTCAAGAAATTAGAGAAAGTGCAAAGGTTTGCAACAAGACTAGTCCCAGAGCTACGGGGATTGTCCTGTGAAGAAAGGTTGAGGGAAATCGGCCTGACGACACTGGAGGCCAGGAGGGTCAGGGGAGACATGATAACGACATATAAAATACTGCGCGGAATAGACGAGGTGGACAAAGACGGGATGTTCCAGAGATGGGACACAGACACAAGAGGTCACAATTGGAAGTTGAAGACTCAGATGAATCAAAGGGATGTTAGGAAGTATTTCTTCAGTCATAGAGTAGTCAGGCCATGGAATAGCCTAGAAAGTGATGTGGTGGAGGCAGGAACCATACATAGTTTTAAGGCGAGGTATGATAGAGCTCATGGGGCAGGGAGAGAGAGGACCTAGTAGCAATCAGCGAAGAGGCGGGGCCAGGAGCTGTGACTCGACCCCTGCAACCACAAATAGGTGAGTACAAATAGGTGAGTACACGCACACACACACCCATACACGCACACCCATACACATCCATACACACACATCCATACACACACACACACACACACACACACACACACACACACACACACACACATACACGACATTCCCAACGCAACTGAGCAACCTATACTACAACCCACTCACTGTTCCCTCTGCCACCAACCCCCATATCACAAACCTCACCCCAACAGCTGTCCCTTATGGGCATTCTGAACCCCACCCCCATCATCACAAACCCCACCTACACCACAGCCCCATATAGGCCCCCACCAAGGCTCTCGCTCCCCCAACCCCAATATTCTTGCATGACCACAATGATAGAAAAGAAACTGAAAGTTTGGTACACAAACGCGGATGGAATAACGAATAAACATGAGGAGTGGAACGAAAGAATCAGTGAAAAATCCCCAGACATCATAGCAGTCACAGAAACAAAACTCGCTGAGACAATAACAGACACAATCTTCCCAATGGGATATCAGATCCTGAGGAAAGATAGGAGTAGAGGGGGAGGAGGGGTTGCACTGCTCATAAAACACCGATGGGGATTTGAGGAAATGGAAGGCATGGACATGATCGGAGAAAGAGACTACATTGTAGGTACAATTCAGTCCGGAGAACATAAAGTAGTCATTGGAGTGATGTATAACCCACCACAGAACTGCAGGAGGCCAAGAGAGGAGTACGAAGAAAACAACAGGGTGATGGTGGACACACTGGCTGAGGTGACAAGAAGAGCTCACTCGAGCAGAGCAAAGTTACTGGTAATGGGCGATTTCAACCACAGGGAGATCGACTGGGAAAACCTGGAACCACATGGGGGTCCAGAAACATGGAGAGCCAAGATGATGGATGTGGTACTTGAAAACCTCATGCATCAACATGTCAGGGACACAACCAGAGAGAGAGGGGAGGATGAGCCAGCAAGACTGGATCTTGTGTTCACCCTGAGCAGTTCAGACATTGAGGACATCACTTACGAGAGGCCCCTTGGAGCTAGCGATCATGTGGTTCTGAGTTTTGATTATATAGTAGAGTTACAAGTGGAGAAGGTAACAGGAACTGAAGGGGTCAGGCCAAACTATAAAAGGGGGGACTACACAGGTATGAGAAACTTCCTGCAGGAGGTTCAGTGGGACAGAGAAATGGTAGGAAAATCAGTAAACGAGATGATGGAATATGTGGCAACAAAGTGCAAGGAGGCAGAGGAAAGTTTTGCTCCCAAGGGAAACAGAAATAATAGGAAGACCAAAACGAGTCCTTGGTTTATCCGATGTTGTAGGGAGGCAAAAACTAAGTGCAACAGAGAATGGAAAAGGTACAGGAGGCATAGGACCCAGGAAAACAAGGAGATTAGTAGAAGAGCCAGAAACGAGTATGCACAGAAAAGGAGGGAGGCCCAGCGACAGTATGAAAACGACATAGCATCGAAAGTCAAATCTGACCCGAAACTGCTGTATAGCCACATTAGGAGGAAGACAACAGTCAAGGACCATGTGATAAGGTTGAGGAAAAAAGGTGGAGAACTCACAAGAAACGATCAAGAGGTATGTGAGGAGCTCAACACGAGATTTAAGGAAGTATTTACAGTAGAGACAGGAAGGACTCTGGGGGGACAGACCAGATGGGGACACCAGCAAGGAATACACCAACAAGTGTTGGACGACATTCATACAGATGAGGAGGAGGTGAAGAAACTGCTAAGGGACATCGATACCTCAAAGGCAATGGGACCGGACATCTCCCCATGGGTCCTTAGAGAGGGAGCAGATATGTTGTGCGTGCCACTTACCACAATCTTCAACACGTCCCTGGAAACTGGGCAACTACCTGAGGTATGGAAGACGGCAAATGTAGTTCCCATTTTTAAAAAAGGAGACAGAAAAGGGCACTAAACTATAGACCTGTGTCATTGACGTGTATAGTATGCAAAATTAGGGAGAAGATTATCAGGAGGAGAGTGGTGGAGCACCTGGAACGGAACAAGAGTATAAATGCCAACCAGCACGGATTCATGGAAGGCAAATCCTGTGTCACAAACCTTCTGGAGTTTTATGATAAAATAACAGAAGACACGAGAGAGAGGGGTGGGTTAATTGCATCTTCTTGGACTGCAAGAAGGCCTTTGACACAGTTCCTCACAAGAGATTAGTGCAGAAGCTAGAGCATCAGGCGTATATAACAGGAAGGGCACTGCAATGGATCAGAGAATACCTGACAGGGAGACAACAACGAGTCATGGTCCGTAATGATGTATCACAGTGGGCACCTGTGACGAGCGGGGTCCCACAGGGGTCGGTCCTAGGACCAGTGCTATTTTTGGTATATGTGAACGACATGATGGAAGGGTTAGACTCAGAAGTGTCCTTGTTTGCAGATGATGTGAAGTTAATGAGGAGAATTAAATCTGATGAGGACCAGGCAGGACTTCAAAGAGACCTGGACAGACTGGACACCTGGTCCAGCAAATGGCTTCTCAAATTTAATCCTGCCAAATGCAAAGTCATGAAGATAGGGGAAGGGCACAGAAGACCACAGACCGAGAATAGGCTAGGTGGCCAAAGACTGCAAACCTCACTCAAGGAGAAAGATCTTGGGGTGAGTATAACACCGAGCATGTCTCCGGAAGCACACATCAACCAGATAACTGCTGCAGCATATGGGCGCCTGGCAAACCTGAGAACAGCATTCCGATACCTTACTAAGGAATCGTTCAAGACACTGTACACCGTGTATGTCAGGCCCATACTGGAGTATGCAGCACCTGTTTGGAACCCGCACTTGATAAAGCACGTCAAGAAACTAGAGAAAGTACAAAGGTTTGCGACAAGGTTAGTTCCAGAGCTAAGGGGAATGTCCTATGAAGAAAGATTAAGGGAAATCGGCCTGACGACACTGGAGGACAGGAGGGTCAGGGGAGACATGATAACGACATATAAAATACTGCGTGAAATAGACAAGGTGGACAAAGACAGGATGTTCCAGGGAGGGGACACAGAAACAAGAGGCCACAATTGGAAGTTGAAGACACAAATGAGTCAGAGAGATAGTAGGAAGTATTTCTTCAGTCATAGAGTTGTAAGGCAGTGGAATAGCCTAGAAAATGACGTAGTGGAGGCAGGAACCATACACAGTTTTAAGACGAGGTTTGATAAAGCTCATGGAGCGGGGAGAGAGAGGGCCCAGTAGCAACCGGTGAAGAGGCGGGGCCAGGAGCTAAGACTCGACCCCTGCAACCACAAATAGGCGAGTGAGTACACACACACATACACACACACACACACACATACAGACACACACACACACACACACACACACACACACACACATACACACACACAGAGTGGGCACCTGTGACCAGCGGGGTCCCACAGGGGTCAGTCCTAGGACCAGTGCTGTTTCTGGTATTTGTGAACGACATGACGGAAGGAATAGACTCTGAGGTGTCCCTGTTTGCAGATGACGAAGTTGATGAGAAGAATTCACTCGATCGAAGACCAGGCAGAACTACAAAGGGATATGGACAGGCTGCAGACCTGGTCCAGCAATTGGCTCCTGGAGTTCAATCCCACCAAGTGCAAAGTCATGAAGATTGGGGAAGGGCAAAGAAGGCCGCAGACGGAGTACAGTCTAGGGGGTCAGAGACTACAAACCTCACTCAAGGAAAAAGATCTTGGGGTGAGTATAACACCAGGCACATCTCCTGAAGCGCACATCAACCAAATAACTGCTGCAGCATATGGGCGCCTAGCAAACCTCAGAACTGCATTCTGACATCTTAATAAGGAATCATTCAGGACCCTGTACACCGTGTACGTTAGGCCCATATTGGAGTATGCGGCACCAGTTTGGAACCCACACCTAGCCAAGCACGTGAAGAAACTAGAGAAAGTGCAAAGGTTTGCAACAAGACTAGTCCCAGAGCTAAGAGGTATGTCCTACGAGGAGAGGTTAAGGGAAATCAACCTGACGACACTGGAGAACAGGAGAGATAGGGGGGACATGATAACGACATACAAAATACTGAGAGGAATTGACAAGGTGGACAAAGACAGGATGTTCCAGAGATTGGACACAGTAACAAGGGGACACAGTTGGAAGCTGAAGACACAGATGAATCACAGGGATGTTAGGAAGTATTTCTTCAGCCACAGAGTAGTCAGTAAGTGGAATAGTTTGGGAAGCGATGTAGTGAAGGCAGGATCCATACATAGCTTTAAGCAGAGGTATGATAAAGCTCACGGCTCAGGGAGAGTGACCTAGTAGCGATCAGTGAAGAGGCGGGGCCAGGAGCTCGGACTCGACCCCCGCAACCTCAACTAGGTGAGTACTACTAGTTGAGTACAACTAGGTGAGTACACACACACACCGAGCACGTCTCCGGAAGCACACATCAATCAGATAACTGCTGCAGCATATGGGCGCCTGGCAAACCTGAGAACAGCATTCCGATACCTTAGTAAGGAATCATTCAAGACACTGTACACCGTGTATGTGAGGCCCATACTGGAGTATGCAGCACCTGTTTGGAACCCGCACTTGATAAAGCACGTCAAGAAACTAGAGAAAGTACAAAGGTTTGCGACAAGGTTAGTTCCAGAGCTAAGGGGAATGTCCTATGAAAAAAGATTAAGGGAAATCGGCCTGACGACACTGGAGGACAGGAGGGTCAGGGAAGACATGATAACGACATATAAAATACTGCGTGGAATAGACAAGGTGGACAAAGACAGGATGTTCCAGGGAGGGACACAGAAACAAGAGGCCACAATTGGAAGTTGAAGACACAAATGAGTCAGAGAGATATTAGGAAGTATTTCTTCAGTCATAGAGTTGTAAGGCAGTGGAATAGCCTAGAAAATGACGTAGTGGAGGCAGGAACCATACACAGTTTTAAGACGAGGTTTGATAAAGCTCATGGAGCGGGGAGAGAGAGGGCCTAGTAGCAACCGGTGAAGAGGCGGGGCCAGGAGCTAGGACTCGACCCCTGCAACCACAAATAGGTGAGTACAAATAGGTGAGTGCACACACACACACACACACACACACACACATACACACACACA
Organism: Cherax quadricarinatus; assembly: GCF_038502225.1. Lineage (NCBI taxonomy): Eukaryota > Metazoa > Arthropoda > Malacostraca > Decapoda > Parastacidae > Cherax > Cherax quadricarinatus. The sequence continues at coordinate 34,296,559 of NC_091297.1, read as the reverse complement.
CACACACACACACATACACATACACACATACACACACACACACACACACACACACACATACACACATATACACACACTCGAAGGGGAGAAAACGACCAATCAAGCTGATTCTCAGGACGGAAACAGTGCGGAACAGGATCCTCCAAGAGAAACCACGATTGAAATACTCGGAAGAGTACAAGAGGGTGTTCCTAGACAGAGACAGAACAAAATCAGAACGA
>NC_091297.1:34181424-34296238 GCF_038502225.1 Cherax quadricarinatus | reverse complement strand
CCCACTTGTACAAGGTAAGCTTTATGATCCCACGTAAGGAAGGTAAGCTTCATGACCCACGTGTGGTAGATAGGCAAAACTCAACCTGATATCAATCTTACTCATATACTTCCTCTGACTACTGTATATTTCCAGTACTTATGACAATGAGTGTCGCAAAACTCTCACTCACCAAACTACCATTACTGGGCTTGCTACCTTTTCTCTGCAAGCACGTTTCGACCTTCCTTCCTTCCTGATAGATACATGCGTTTCACTTGTTATAGAGCAGTTTGCATCACTGGAACCAGTAGAAACATACAACTAGAACTGCCGAGACCAAACAGGGCGTTCACTAGCAGCTAGGACTATCGAGATCAACTAGCAACGTAGTTCCTAGAGGTTGCTTGATGGTAGTTGAGACATGCTCAGGCACCTGATACCGCCGGACCTAACACTGTCTAGGTCACATGCCATAGTTGATGAACCTTCAATAGAATACTTGACGATATCCTCTTTGCCCCTCTGATATCTTCCACCTGAGGCTGACAATTTTCAGCAATACTGTATGTAACATATCTTATGCGATACAATATGACAGGGAAACAGTTTCTTTTCTCGCTTTACAGCTGTAATACAGAATAAGGCAGCAACACACTGTTGATGTATCCAATCTTACTGAATAATTAAAAGAGTCTCAGATTTATGTTCCACAGCCATTGGGTGGAACAAACTAATCACCCAAGGCCTTCCCAGCTACAAACTATCTCCCCGATTCTTCCTGGAACAATACACAAATAACCCGCACCTAGAAGAGAGGAACTTAAGATGACGTTGCGGTCCGACTTGGACCATTTACAAAGTCACTCGAAACGTCATCGTAATCTCCTCTCTCCTATGTGCGGGTTGTTTGTGTATTGTTCCAGTAACGGTAATGTGGCTTTTTGTTATTTATTTCTTCCCTGGAACAAACTATCACCCCAATTCTTCCCTGGAACGAACTATCGCCCAGAGTCTTCCCTGGAACAATCACCCCAGTTCTTTCCTGGAGTATACCTCAAGAGGGTTTTAGGGGTCAACGCCCCCGCAGCCCGATCTGAGACCATATCTCGTGGTGGATCAGGGTCTGATCAACCAGGCTGTTGGCCGCACGCAAACTAAGGTACGAACCCCAGCCCGGCTGGTTAGGCACTGACTTTAAGTGCCTGTCCAGCACCTTCTTGAAGACAACCAGGGATCTGTTGGTAATCCCCCTTACGTATGCTGGGAGGCAGTTGAACAGTCTTGGGCCTCGGACACTTACTGTGTTGTGACACAGTGTACTCGTGGCGCCCCTGCTTTTCATTGGGAGAATGCTGCATCTCCTGCCGAGTCTTTTGCTTTCATAGGGAGTGAGTTTCGTGTGCAAGTTTGGTACTAATCCCTCTAGGATTTTCCCAGTGTATATTATCATGTATCTCTTACACCTGCGTTCCAGGGAATACAAATCAAGGGACTTCAACTGTTCTCAGTAATTTAGGTGCCTTGTCGTACTTAGGTGTGTCGTGAAAGTTCTTTGTACACTCTCCAGGTCAACAATTTCTCCTGCCTTGAAGGGGGTAGTTAGTGTACAGCAGTATTTCAGCCTAAAGAGAACAAGCGATTTGAAGAGAATCATCATGGGCTTGGCATCCCTAGTTTTGAAGGTTCTCCTTATCCATCCTATCATTTTCCAAGCAGATGAGGTAGATACACTGTTGTGGTCTTAGAAAGCGAGATCCTCTAACATTATCACTCCCAGGTGGTTCATATTACTCTTTCGTTCTATTGTATGGTTAGACTTTGTTGTATACCCTGATACAGTTTTAATTTCCTCAAGTTTTCCATATCTGAGAATTTAAAATTTCTCCTCATTGAACTTCATATTGTTTTGAGTAGTCCATTTGAAGATATGGAAAAAACTATCGTCCCGATTCTTCCCTGGAACAAACTATCACCCCAAGTCTTCGCTGGAAAAAACTATCACCCTGAGTCTTCCTTGGTAAAACTATCACCCTGAACCTTCCCTAGAAGAAATTATCACCCCATATTTTTCCTGGAACAAACTATCACCCCAGGAACAAACTATCACCCCTGAAACAAACTACCGCCCCTGGAACAAACTACCACCCTTGGAACAAACTATAACCTTTGGAACAAACTACCGCTCCTGGAACAAACTACCACCCATGGAACAAACTATCACCCCTGGCACAAACTACCACCCCTGGAACAAGCTACCACCACTGGAACAAACCATCACAGCTATGTACATCACTAGTAAGGCCTCAGATATGCTGCTCAGTTTTGATCTCCTTATTACAAAATGGATATAAATTTATAGGAGAATGTGTAAAGTAAAAGACACAAGTACAACTAATGCAGTATTTTACTGTGGCAACGTTTCGCTCTGTAGGAGCTTTGTCAAGCCGAAACGTTGCCACAATAAAATGTCGCATTAGCTGCACTTGAGTCCTTTTACTTAACACATTGTCGGTCATTCTACCAACAATGGAAAACATATAGAGAAGGATGATGAAGTTAATGATCTGTATAAGGACTCTCCCATATAAAGATTGACTAAGACCCTGGAATCTTCACTCTACTGAGAGACGCAGAATAAGATATCATTGAGGTATATAAATGGATGATGGATATAAACAAAGGTGATATAAATAAAGTACTGAGAATGTCGAATCAAGAACCAGAAACAACGGATTTAAGATAGATAAATTTAGAAATCCTAGGTAGTAGGTTGGTGGACAGCAACAGCCAAGGGAGGTACTACAGTCCTGCCAAGTGAATGTGAAATGGAGACCTGTAATTGTTTTATATGATGGTAGGATTGTTGGTGGCTTTATTTTTTTTTTTTTGTCTCTTGAACATGCAAAGTTTCAGGTACTACAGTCTTGCTGCTTCTACTTAATAGGTTACACTACACATACATGTACAAGCATATATATACACACACCTGTGGGTTTTCTTCTAATTTTTTGTTTGTTCTTGTTTATTTCCTCTTATCTCCATGGGGAAGTGGAATATAATTCTTCCTCCGTAAGCCATGCGTGTTGTAAGAGGTGACGAAAATGCCAGGAGCAAAGGGCCAGTAACCCATCCTCCTGTATATATTACTAAATTTAAAACGAAAACTCGTTTTTCTTTTTAGGTCACTTTGCCTCGGTGGGATATGACGGGGTTGATGAAAAATAATTAGAAATAGAAAGAACGAGGTCAAGTACTGGTGTTCAAATAGAGTTGTAGATGGGTGGAACAATCTTCCGAACAGAGGAATAAAGGCTAAGTCCTCGGGTAGCTGTAAAAAGAGATTGGACAAATATATAAGTGAGAAGGACTGAATCTGATTAGTTCCTGAGGTAGTGAAGCAAATTCTCAGGAAGCTTCAGGAAAAGGCTGTACAAGTAGGTGGGTGAGAATGGTTTGGTTAGAGCCTAGTTTGGGCTGAAGAGTTTCTCTATTCTTAAGTTCCAAGTCTTCCCTGGAACAAACTATCCCCCAGAGTCTTCCCTAGTACAAACTATTATCAAAAGTCTTCAATGGTCCAAACTATCACCCTGAGTCTTCCTTGGTACAAACTATCACCCCGAGTCTTCCCTGGTACAAACTATCACCCCGAGTCTTCACTGGTACAAACTATCACCCCGAGTCTTCACTGGTACAAACTACAACCCCGAGTCTTCCCTGGTACAAACTATCACCCCGAGTCTTCACTGGTACAAACTATCACCCCGAGTCTTCCATGGTACAAACTATCACCCCAAGTCTTCCCTGGAACAAACTATCCCCAAGAGTCTTCCCTAGTACAAACTATTATCAAAAGTCTTCCATGGTCCAAACTATCACTCCGAGTCTTCCATGGTACAAACTATCACCCCGAGTCTTCCATGGTACAAACTATCACTCCGAGTCTTCCATGGTACAAACTATCACCCCGAGTATTCCATGGTACAAGCTATCACCCCGAGTCTTCCATGGTACAAACTATCACCCCGAGTCTTCCATGGTACAAACTATCACCCCGAGTCTTCCATGGTACAAACTATCACCCGGAGTCTTCCATGGTACAAACTATCACTCCGAGTCTTCCCTGGTACAAACTATCACCCCGAGTCCTCCCTGGTACAAACTATCACCCCGAGTCTTCCATGGTACAAGCTATCACCCCGAGTCTTCCATGGTACAAACTATCACCCCGAGTCTTCCATGGTACAAGCTATCACCCCGAGTCTTCCATGGTACAAACTATCACCCAGAGTCTTCCATGGTATAAACTATCACCCCGAGTCTTCACTGGTACAAACTATCACCCCGAGTCTTCCATGGTACAAACTATCACCCGAGTCTTCCATGGTATAAACTATCGCCCCGAGTCTTCCATGGTACAAACTATCACCCTGAGTCTTCCATGGTACAAACTATCACCCCGAGTCTTCCATGGTACAATCACCCGAGTCTTCCATGGTATAAACTATCTCCCCGAGTCTTCCATGGTACAAACTATCACCCCGAGTCTTCCATGGTACAAACTATCACCCCGAGTCTTCCCTGGTACAAACTATCACCCCGAGTCTTCAATGGTACAAACTATCACCCCGAGTCTTCAATGGTACAAACTATCACCCCGAGTCTTCAATGGTACAAACTATCACCCCGAGTCTTCCATGGTACAAACTATCACCCCGAGTCTTCCATGGTACAAACTATCACCCCGAGTCTTCCATGGTACAAACTATCACCCCGAGTCTTCCATGGTACAAACTATCACCCCGAGTCTTCCCTGGTACAAACTATCACCCCGAGTTTTCCATGGTACAAACTATCACCCCGAGTCTTCCATGGTACAAACTATCACCCCGAGTCTTCCAAGGTACAAACTATCACCCGAGTCTTCCATGGTATAAACTATCACCCCGAGTCTTCCATGGTACAAACTATCACCCTGAGCCTTCCATGGTACAAACTATCACCCCGAGTCTTCCCTGGTACAAACTATCACCCCGAGTCTTCCCTGGTACAAACTATCACCCCGAGTCTTCAATGGTACAAACTATCACCCCCGAGTCTTCAATGGTACAAACTATCACCCGAGTCTTCCATGGAACAAACTATCACCCCGAGTCTTCCCTGGTACAAACTATCACCTCGAGTCTTCCATGGTACAAACTATCACCCCGAGTCTTCCATGGTACAAACTATCACCCCGAGTCTTCCCTGGTACAAACTATCACCCCGAGTCTTCCATGGTACAAACTATCACCCCGAGTCTTCCCTGGTACAAACTATCACCCCGAGTCTTCCATGGTACAAACTATCACCCCGAGTCTTCCATGGTACAAACTATCACCCCGAGTCTTCCATGGTACAAACTATAACCCCGAGTCTTCCATGGTACAAACTATCACCCCGAGTCTTCCATGGTACAAACTATCACCCCGAGTCTTCCATGGTACAAACTATCACCCCGAGTCTTCCATGGTACAAACTATCACCCCGAGTCTTCCATGGTATAAACTATCACCCCGAGTCTTCCATGGTACAAACTATCACCCCGAGTCTTCCATGGTACAAACTATCACCCCGAGTCTTCCATGGTACAAACTATCACCCCGAGTCTTCCATGGTACAAACTATCACCCCGAGTCTTCCATGGTACAAACTATCACCCCGAGTCTTCCATGGTACAAACTATCACCCCGAGTCTTCCATGGTACAAACTATCACCCCGAGTCTTCCATGGTATAAACTATCACCCCGAGTCTTCCATGGTACAAACTATCACCCCGAGTCTTCCATGGTACAAACTATCACCCCGAGTCTTCCATGGTACAAACTATCACCCCGAGTCTTCCATGGTACAAACTATCACCCCGAGTCTTCCATGGTACAAACTATCACCCCGAGTTTTCCATGGTACAAACTATCACCCCGAGTCTTCCATGGTACAAACTATCACCCCGAGTCTTCCATGGTACAAACTATCACCCCGAGTCTTCCATGGTACAAACTATCACCCCGAGTCTTCCATGGTACAATCTATCACCCCGAGTCTTCCATGGTACAAACTATCACCCCGAGTCTTCCATGGTACAAACTATCACCCCGAGTCTTCCATGGTACAAACTATCACCCCGAGTCTTCCATGGTACAAACTATCACCCCGAGTCTTCCATGGTACAAACTATCACCCCGAGTCTTCACTGGTACAAACTATCACCCCGAGTCTTCACTGGTACAAACTATCTTACATTAAATTCTTGAAAAATTCCTTCCCCCTTTCTTATTTTAACAAAATTTGTCGAATTTTCCTCTTTGAAGGGTGGGTAAGTTTGTGTTTATTGTGGATTATTTTATTAACTAACACTGGCACCTACATCACAACATATTAACTAACACTGGCACCTACATCACAACATATTAACTAACACTGGCACCTACATCACAACATACTAACACTGGCGCCTACATCACAACATATTAACTAACACTGGCACCTACATCACAACATATTAACTAACATTGGCACCTACATCACAACATATTAACTAACATTGGCACCTACATCACAACATATTAACTAACACTGGCACCTACACCACAACATATTAACTAACACTGGCACCTACATCACAACATATTAACTAACACTGGCACCTACACCACAACATATTAACTAACACTGGCACCTACACCACAACATATTAACTAACACTGGCACCTACATCACAACATATTAACTAACACTGGCACCTACACCACAACATATTAACTAACACTGGCACCTACACCACAACATATTAACTAACACTGGCACCTACACCACAACATATTAACTAACACTGGCACCTACATCACAACATATTAACTAACACTGGCACCTACACCACAACATATTAACTAACACTGGCACCTACACCACAACATATTAACTAACACTGGCACCTACACCACAACATATTAACTAACACTGGCACCTACATCACAACATACTAACACTGGCACCTACACCACAACATATTAACTAACACTGGCACCTACACCACAACATATTAACTAACACTGGCACCTACACCACAACATATTAACTAACACTGGCACCTACATCACAACATACTAACACTGGCACCTACATCACAACATATTAACTAACACTGGCACCTACATCACAGCATATTAACTAACACTGGCACCTACATCACAACCATATTAACTAACACTGGCACCTACATCACAACATACTAACTAACACTGGCACCTACACCACAACATATTAACACTGGCACCTACATCACAACGTATTAACTAACACTGGCACCTACATCACAACCATATCTAGACAATCACAGCGACACAGCAGTAAGTAACCACAGCATAAGAGCACCAAATAAACAAAAACCACAGCACCTACCACAGAGAGAGACGAGGATCTCCTTAAACCACAGAGGCACACGTAGACTGAGTGGGTTTCCAGGTCGACAGAATGTAAACACAGGTAGTAGAGGGTGGTAGTTATAACGTTACTAGACGTTACTAAGATACCAACAGCAGCAGCACTACCACCACCCACCCACTAGTCAGTCACTACCAGCTACCAACCACCACCTCCCATCCACGCACCCAACCACAAGTCAACCACCACCATCCACCCACCACCCCCTCCCACCCACCCATTTACTAGTCAACCGCCACCCACCCACTCATTCACCAGTCAACTACCACCTACTGCCACATCCCACCCACCCACAAGTCAACCACCACCACCCACCCACCACCTACTTTCACCCACCTTCCAGTCAACCACCACCATCCACAATGTACTCCACAAAGTACTCCACAATTTGCTCCACAAGGTGCTTCACAAGATACTTTACAAAGTGCTAAACATGGTACTCCAGAAATTGCTCCATAAGGTGCTCCACAAGGTGCTCCACAAGTTGCTCCACAAGTTGCTCCACAAGGTGCTCCACAAGGTGCTCCACAAGGTGCTCCACAAGGTACTCCACAAGGTGCTCCACAAGGTACTCCACAAGGTGCTCCACAAGGTACTCCACAAGGTGCTCCACAAGGTGCTCCACAAGGTGCTCCACAAGGTACTCCACAAGGTGCTCCACAAGGTACTCCACAAGGTGCTCCACAAGGTACTCCACAAGGTGCTCCACAAGGTACTCCACATGACACACTACAGACACTCTCCTGCGAGGTCACAACTGAAGGTCTGCTCCCACTTACCCAACACCAACAATAACACCAAGCCCCCTCTAACAACCTAATCCTTGACTTCTTTTTCTGCAGTGATGCTCTCGCCAGCCTCAACCCTACATAAAGCAGCAGTTTATAGCTAGGACAAGAAAACTTGAGTGCAGATGAATTATCGAACAAGAGTAATGAGTTGAAAGAGTGAATAACAGAGGTAACCCCAGACGTCATAACTCTCACTGATATAAAATTATATCAGACGTTTAATTCCCAGTAGGATATCAGTTGATAAGAAAAGACAGAGGGAACAGGGAGGGTGTAGGAGTAGCACTGTTAACAGGAAATCAGCGGAGATTTGAAGAGTAGTAAGGTTATTCAGGTGTACACAAATACAGTTACTTAGATTATCATAAATAACAGTAGAGATAACTCAAAAAGTCAGACTAAGTGACTTATTTCCATGGCTTGGATGAACTGACATGTACCAAGCAACTACATAGTGGGCTCAATTAAGACTGGGAGGAAGGCCCAAAGTAGTGGCGGTGATTTATGATACTTTGCCTAACAGAAGGAGAGCGAAACAGGAATATGAAGGCAACAATAAAACAGTGACACCACAACACAAGCAGGTAGGAGTGCACGTAGCTCTCAATAGTTACTCATCATGGGTGATTTCAACCATAAAGAAATGATTGGGAGAAGTGGGGTTCCAGACGTCCAAGTTGATGGAGGTGGTCAGGGAAAAACTATATGTCAGCAAGTAATGATACAACGAGAGAGAGAGAGAGAGAGAGAGAGAGAGAGAGAGAGAGAGAGAGAGAGAGAGAGAGAGAGAGAGAGAGAGAGAGAGAGAGAGAGAAGGGAGGGGAAGAGATGGGCCAGTAAGACTGAACCTGATATTTACCACAAGTACGGCAGACCTGGCTGAAATAGAATGCAAGAGCCCTCTGGGCGTTAGCGATCATATATACATACGTATATACGTATATATATACGTATATATATATATATATATATATATATATATATATATATATATATATATATATATATATATATAATATATATATTGTGCCGAATAGGTAAAATTGGTCAATTAGCAATATTTCATATAAAATTAAGGCCTTTCTAAAATTTTCTGTTATACATTTAAAGATATATTTTAGTTTATGTTAATGTAAAAATTAAGGACCTTAGGAAACTAACCTTATTATAACAAGATCAATTTAATTTAGCCTATTTCAGCTAAATATATTTTAGATAAGTTTACAATAATTTAATAATAAACACAATGAAATAAATTTTATGCGTTAGGTTCAGAACGATTTTTGCAAAATTATTACATACAAAATTTTTCACTGATTCGGCAAGAAAAGTGTTGCTATTGAAGCCAAAGGACATATGTATATATATATATATATATATATATATATATATATATATATATATATATATATTTATTTATTTATTTATATTGCAGACGCACCTGACAACGTTCCCAAATATCTGACAACATTAACACACACCTGACAAGCTTTCCACACCCATGACAACTGCTCACACACCTAACAACCTTCCCATATACCTGACAACCCTCTCACATACCTAACAACCCGCCTACACATCTGACAACCTTCCAACACATCTGACAATCTTCCCACATAAATGACAACGTTCCCACACACACTTCATTGTGTTGCTATCAGATTAAGTCAGCTAAGATTTCTCGGGGTTTTTTCAACTGATCATGAGTACCAATATTTAAGAAAAATACAATATTTAATCGGGCAGTGCTTGAAACATCCACTACTGTACATAAGGTAAGTGCTTCCTGCTGAGTTATAAGCATTCAATACCTAGATAACTTTTAAATTATTTTAGTATTGTATTAAATGGTTAGAAAAGATGCAATGTATAAATACTGTATAACATTAACAACTCATGGTAAAAACACTCAGAGAATGACAAGGTTTGGTAAGCATCCACTGAAGGACAGTATTCAGAATTCGTACTAGGTTCCTTCTACAAGTTTATACATATATATATATATATATATATATATATATATATATATATATATATATATATATATATATATATATATATATATATATATATATACATATATATTATTTAGTTAAGACAGTAAAGGGTGAGTGAGTATCGTCATTTCCTACGAAGTGGTGTCAAGTCATTACTGGTAGTCTTGTTAGACTTACTGTTGTTGGTTCTAAGGTTCGGTTCAGGTGTTTGCCCACTGTTGGACCTGGGGGACTCCGATAATAACCCTTTCTGTATTTAAGTGTGTATTTAACATTGTGAAGGGTGTTGAGCTCACAATTGTGTTTTTCCAAGAAGGAAAATTTGGTTCATCTCCTTCTGTGGGAAGGTTAATAAAGTGTACGGACGCTGTGTCCCTCTTCTGAAACTGCCGTTTCTTCTATTAGTTTGTCTTAGTACAGATTGGCCAAGTTTTGTTTGCATAATATTTCTTTCTTAACATGGATTCTTTGGATTTCTGGTCGAGAGCTGAAGGGAAATGGGATTTACTTGGCAGGACCTTGATAGCTATATTTCTTCTAAGATAGCTATAGCTAAGAGGGAAAAATTGGAAAGACTAGCTTTAGCTAAACGGGAAGAACGGGAAAGACTAGCTCGCGAAGAAGAGAAAGAACAGGAAAGACTAGCTCATGAAGAAAAGAAAAACAGGAAAGACTAGCTCGCAAAGAGAGACAAGAACAGGAAAGGATTGCTCGTGAGTAGAAAAGTGAGCAGGAAACGATAGCTAGAGAAAACAGAGTTCAAGCACGAGATGTAGCATTCAAAATGAAGGAAATTGAAGGACAAGCTAAGCAGAAGGAAATGGAGCAGTTAAGCTTGGAGTTAGAAACCTAGAAGACAGAACTTTCTAAACAGAAAATAGGAGAAAGGGTACTAGAGTACCCTTCCCACGAATCAGATATTAAAATGTTTCAAATGCCACCTTTTACAGAACAGAATGGCATCTCGGCATATTTTATCAGATTTGAGAACACTGCCACTCTATGTGACTGGCCATCAGATTCTTGGGCTACTAGGCTTGGGTTACTTATGTCGGGATCAGCTTTAAATGTATATTCTACTTTACCTTCTGAGGTAATAACTATTTATAGTCTGCTGAAAAAAACCATACTTTACGCTTTCAAGAAAACCACTCATGACTGCAGGTCGGAGTTTCGTCATGCTAGAATAACTCCAAATCAAAATTACATGTAGTACTTAACAATTCTTATCAGATTGTTTGATTCTTGGACTGATAGCGCTGCAGTCAACCACGACTTCGACTCATTACGAGACCTGATGGTAAGGGATCAATTCCTTTCGTCTGTAACCTCTTATTTACGAATATTTATAAAAGAACGAAATGTCCACACAGCTTCGGAAACGGCACAAGCCACAGATGCATGTGCTCCTATATATCTGCATCATAACTACCCCAAGGAGCGTAGCAAATATAAATCTCCTGTGCCAAAGAAAACTGAGGGGGCCCAAAACCTTTGTCTCTCAGAATTCCACGGCCTTCACGATAAAATATCTCAACTGTAATGAATCTGCACATAGACGTCAAGACTGTGCCAGAAAAAGAGTGAGAATATCGGAAAGTGTTTCACCGAAGCTAATAATAACGCACTTTTTAGTGAAGGTACAGTTTACATAATGAATGTTTCAACAATTCTTTGAGATACCGGACGTTCTTATATTGTTATCTCAAGCAAGCTTTTCCCTAACTTAGATCCGTCACGGTATAAAACTACTAAATTAACTGACTACTTAGGAAGAAGTGATTCTTTTCCAATAATCAAATGTTTCATAAGGTGCAACTGGGTCTCAGGGTGGATAGATGCAGCAGTTGTCCTAATAACTTCATGTTCTGTTTAGGTAGGGAACATGGGTTCTACTTTCCCATTTGAAGGAAACTGTTTTGGATTTTCAAGAGCTTCTAAGAGAGGAAACCCGGAAGTTAGCGTTAACAACGTGATTCAGAGAAAGAAATTTTCATATAAATTTGTATATAAAGATAATTTTCTATTCAAAAATATAAAATTGGTAGATAATCCAAATGACGTGGGTAGAAGTCTGTTGGTAATTCCGAGGAATTGCTGCGAGACTATTTTGAAAATTTCTCATGACTTGCCCGTCTCTGGCCATTTCTCACATAGAAATACCTATGAGAATATCAGGGACTTGTACTTCTGACTTGTACTTCTGTACATCTATACGTATTGTAGATCATGTCATGTATATCAAGTTTCCTCACAAAACAGGAGAACTGAGGAGGAGCACGACGTGCGCGACGCGTGAAAAAAAATCGAAAAAATTATGGAAATTGAGTTAATCGTACAGAAAAATAGCTTAACTCTTTGGCAACACAATGGTACAAAAATAATTGTTGTACGGTGTTCCTACAGGGAATTATATTCATATCTTGTAGGGCGAGGCCGCCCATCGTAGCATGCCGGCTCACATACCGTAAATTTTTAGATTTTTACGTAATATGAAATTCAGAGATCAGTCGCTAAATAGATTTAAGGAAAACTGCAGCGCTCAATGAATTCCAAAGGGTGAGGAACAGAGTGCAGAGGCTTGCAAAACAAAATTGAAGAGTACAAGAATAACCATAGAGAGCTCTGGCAAAAACTAAAACAGTTGGGGTATAGCAATAAACCAGTAGATAGATCTAACATAGTACTAAATATCGATAACGAGGAATGCCACAAAACTACAGTGGCAAATTGTTTTAATAACTACTACACAACTGTCGCACCAACACTAGTATGTAAACTACCAGCTGCATCAAATACCTTTAACAAAGACTCTGATAAGTTTCAAACATACTATACCAATAAAGGGGTAACCCCAAACAGTTGTCAACTAGTAAGTGTATCTCATGACTTTATTCAAAAAGAACTAAGCAGGTTAAACTCAACTAAGAGCACCGGCCCGGATAACATCCCGTCTAAGTTCCTCAAAGATGGCGCTTCTGAACTGTTAATCCCTATTGCTCACATAATAAATTTGTCCATCACCACTAATACCGTACTGAAGGGGTTCAAGGTGGCCAGAGTTACTCTTATCTTCAAGAAGAATAGTAGGTCTGATGTACGCAACTATAGGCCTGTTAGTATACTCAGTATAATATCCAAAATTCTAGAGAGGGTGGTGTACTGTCAAGTAGTTAAGTACCTTAATGACAACAACATTCTCCATAGTTACTAATCAGGCTTTAGAAGATCTTACTCAACCGACACCTCCCTAATTAATCTGATGGATTACATGAGAACTGAAATGTCGATAAGGAACCTCATAGGAATAAGAACATATCATAAGAAAGAAGGAACACTGCAGCAGGCCTATTGACCCATGCAAAGCAAGGTCCTTGTCACCCCCCGGTGACATTAGCCTCAAGATTATTAATTAGTGATTCTTTGTTGACAAGAACCAAGTCAAGCATATTGTTTCTTCTAGTTGGTTCTGTCACAAACTTTTTAAAAAGCAATCCTGACCCATATCAAGAAAGTCACTTGACTCAAGATTTCCTGTCACATTGCTCCAAACAATTTGTCTAAAGTTAAAATATCCCATTAATACAACATTTTCATATCTAGATGCTTTATGTACTCCGTCCCCTATCATCTTACTGCACTCCCTATCAATGTTTGGGAACCTATAAATCACACCCTAAATTAATTTCTCATGACTCTCGAGAAACTGGAGCCAAACAGATTCGGTCTGATGTTTCTAATCTTATATCATGTCTAACACAACAATTTAAATTATCTCTGACATACATCGCCACTCCACCACCCTTTCTGTTGACCTTATCAGTGTGAAATAGTTTATAACCCTGTATGTTACATTCAGAAGGCATTTCTCTATCTTTCAGGTAAACCATGTCTCTGTTATAGCAATAATATATATATTACCTGCACTTGCAAGTAATCTTAGCTCATCTATCTTATTTCTTAAACTCCTACTATTTGTGTAGTAAACCTTAAGGGAGGTAGCCACTCGTTACACTCTACTATCTCTCTTTGTTGATCATTTGCTTTGCCTTCACTAGCAACTTTATTTTGAACATTGTCTTTGAAATTTATCCCTGAGGTATCCTGGCTATATCTGCTGTTTTCAACCCTAATACTGCAGCCTGATTATTTCCCACGAACACTCATACCACTATAATCTATCAGTTTAAAGTCCTAGACAAGTCATTAATTACCCCCTCAAACGAATTGACTAATGCAACCACTCCAGCCCCAGAGAGATAAACCCCATCCCTTGCATACATTCCACATCTGCCACAGAATTTGTTCCAGTTATCAATGAATGTGACTGCAAGTTCCTTGCAGTACTAGTCTAGTCAGCAATTTATACCAATTGCTTTATACATCCAGTCATTGCCCACTCCTTTTCTAGGTAAGATGCTACATATGACTGGGATCCCTCCCTTAGACCTGATAACTTCTATGGCTGACCTGTACTTATCCAGTAGCTCCTGTCTCCTTCCCTTCCCAATATCATTACCACCAACACTAAGACAGATAATGGGCTTGTTCCCATTACCTGACATAATATTATCCAACCTGCTATGTCACCAATACCAGCTCCTGGGAGGCACATTCTCTGTCTGACCTTCCTATCTCTATTACAAAAAACACAGTCCATATATCTTATCTGAGATTCCCCCACAGTCATAATATTCTTACCTTGATTAGCAGGGGAGTCAGTGGTACTTTAACCTCATTAACCACTGAAGTACACTCGTCCTGGAGGACAGAAAAACGATTTTCTATCTTGACGTCTTCTCTAATAACCCTCCTTAACTTCCTTCTTCCTGAATTGTGAACCACTTGCCACTTAAAGCAGCTGCCACTATCACTGCTGGTGACCATTTCCTCCTTACCAGCTCAATCCATCTCACACTCACTCCCAAACCCATCTAAGCGAAGCTTCAGCCTCCTATTTTCCTCCTGAAGAAGTAGAACCTCCTACTCCATCACTTTAACCTGAGATTCTAAAACATTACGACAAGCCATGGTGGTCGGTAACACCCCACGCTAACTCCCAGACAGCTTAGGACAGGTATGACCTCACTTCGATACTGTCAACCACCCTATATTATGTAAGAAACTTCAAGCTATCAGCGTAGGTTCCAGACTGGTTTAAGTCCTATCTTAGCAATAGGAAATAAATTGTCAAAATCAACAAAACGGAATCAGAACCCCTGCAGATAGCATGTGGATTTCAGCAAGGTAGTATTCTGGGTCCCTTATTATTTCTGTGTTATGTAAACGACATGGCCATCAGTGTCAAGTGTAAACTCCTAATGTATGCGGATGACAGTGCTTTGTTAGTGTCAGGTAAAGACTCACAAGATATAGCTAATTTAATAACACTAGAACTGGAGTCCTGCAGCAAATAGTTAATAGACAACAAACTATCGTTACACCTCGGGAAACGGAAGCCATAATCTTTGGCACGAAGCATAAACTGAGAATGGTGTAATGGGGAACCCATCACTTCAGTAAATAACAAAAAAAGGCACAATACCGTGACTGGAACGATACACAAATAACCCACACATAAAAGAGAGAAGCTTACGACGACGTTTCGGTCTGACTTGGACCTCATTTTTTTCTTTTTTTTTTCTTCTTCTCCCTCTTCCCCTTTCCTCTTTCCTTTTTCTCCTCTGGGTTGTCTATCTCTCTTCTGTCTCGTGTTTCTGTTCCTTCTTCATTTATTTCACCACTTCCCCTTTCACCCACCTCTGTGCGCTTGCTCTCCCTCTGTGGGCACCTAGCTCTCTTGCAGTGCTCCCCTTCCTTTGTATTTGACTGGCTCGTCCTCCTTATTCTCCACTATCACTACTACTACCTCTACTACTACTACTACTACTACTACTACTACTACTACTACTACAACTACTACTACTACCACCACCATCTCTTCCTGCCTATATATAGCCGTCCTGCTTCACTTCTGGTTAAAGTGACTTTGTAAATGGTCCAAGTCGCACCGAAACGTCGTCGTAAGCTTCTCTCTTTTATGTTCGGGTTATTTGTGTACCATCACTTCAGTTTCCTCAGTAAAATATCTGGGAAACCCCTTTGACCCATGCATGTCAGGAGAACTGATAGGGAACAGTGTACTAAAGAAAACGAATGCCAGACTGAAGGTCCTCTACAGACAAGAACAGTGTTTACCTACTGAGGCTCGCATGACCCTATGTCTAGCCCTAATACAATGTCATATGGACTACGCTTGATCTTCATGGTACTCTGCCTTGACAAAAAAAAACTGAAAGATAGACTGCAAATCACCCAGAACAAAATGGTAAGATTCATCCTGGACCTGGGTTCAAGAGTACATGTTGGCCAGGATGAATTACAACAGTTGGATATGCTAAATACTGAAGACAAAGGAAAACAACTGAAGTTAAATCAAGTTTAGAAAATTGTTCACAAACAGTTTCCAGAATATCTTCCTACTAATTTTGTCAAGGCTGAGAGTCAAAGCAATCATAGTTCTAGGGGGAGAGAGCACAACTTTGTAGTACCCACAGTCAGTGGCCAGGCTTCAAACAACTTTTATTGTACAGCAATAAATATGAAAGTTAAGACACATGTGCAACATCTGGATATCTTTATTGTAGACATTTCGCCATCTCTTTGGGAAGGACCTACTTCCACTGGGGAATCCCGCCTACCAGTGACTATGCCCTCGTCTGCTGCCCGTCCTTATCCACTGACGCCTATATAACCGCCAGTCTTCTTGCCTTTTCTCCTCTTCTCAATATCTGTCCCACGATCGCCTCGCTGCTGGGTTAAGCCCTGGCTCTATTTCTACGACTAAGAACACTCCTCTCCAGCACTGCTCTTCGTCTGTCCCGTCTTCCCCGCTCATTCCATTTGGGATCTTACCTGAACTTTCGTTCGTTCCTTCGTTCGCCTTTGCTCCAGATTCTCCTCCACCACGATGCTGTGAACACTAACTCCAAGGCTGAGGGACTGATTACCTCATATTTTGTATATAGTTCTACTGTCTTCCTATTATGTCCTAGAATCTGTATTGATAAAGCCACTGGATGGCGAAACGTCTACAATAAAGATATCCAGATGTTGCACATGTGTCTTAACTTTCATATTTGTCGGTATTTTATACCTTTCTTGCACAACTTGTCAGACACTGCAACATCATGGAATCTTGGTTCAGAGGACATCTACAAGACCTTCTTCACGGCTGCTGCAACTAACCCATCTCTTTGGGAAGGACCTACTTCCACTGGGGAATCCCGCCTACCAGTGACTATGCCCTCGTCTGCTGCCCGTCCTTAACCACTGACGCCTATATAACCGCCAGTCTTAAGAACATAAGAACATAAGAACGAAGGATCACTGCAGAAGGCCTACTGGCCCATGCGAGGCAGGTCCAAGTCTCCTACCGGCTTAAGCCAATGCACCCAACCTAGTCAGGTCAGGTCACATTGACTTAAGGGAGGAACACGGCAACCGACCTGGTAGCACAAGCTATCAGGTCCAACTCACACCCACCCACATCCACTCATGTATTTATCCAACCTATTTTTAAAGCTACACAACGTTCTGGCCTCTATAACTGTACTCTGGAGTTTGTTCCACTCATCCACAACTCTATTACCAAACCAGTACTTTCCTATATCCTTCCTGAATCTGAATTTTTCCAACTTAAAACCATTGCTGCGAGTCCTGTCTAGGCTAGATATTTTCAGCACACTATTTACATCCCCTTTATTTATTCCTGTCTTCCATTTATACACCTCAATCATATCCCCCCTAATTCTAGGTCTTTCTAGAGAGTGCAGATTCAGGGCCCTCAGTCTATCCTCATAGGGAAGGTTTCTGATACATGGGATCAACTTTGTCATCCTCCTTTGTACATTTTCCAGAAAATTTATATCCATTCTGTAATACGGTGACCAAAACTGTGTAGCATAATCTAAATGAGGCCTAACCAAGGATGTATAGAGTTGAAGAACAGCCTGAGGACTCCTATTATTTATGCTTCTTGATATGAAGCCAAGGATTCTATTAGCTTTATTGTGAACACTTATGCACTGTTGTCTTGGTTTCAGATTACTGCTAACCAGAACTCCTAAATCTTTTTCGCAATCCGTAATATTAAGATCTACATTATTTAGTTTATATGTGGCATGGTTATTGTCCTGTCCAACATTTCGAACTTTGCATTTGTCTATATTAAACTGCATCTGCCACTTCTCCGACCACTGCATCAGTCTATTCAAATCTTCCTGGAGTGCTCGAATGTCCTCGTCAGAATGAATTCGACGGCCTATTTTGGTGTCATCGGCAAACTTGCCGATGTCGCTCTTTATGCCCTCATCTATGTCGTTTATGTAGATTGTGAACAGCAGGGGGCCCAACACTGACCCCTGTGAAACACTGCTCGTGACGCTTCCCCACTCTGATTTCTCCCCATTTATGCAAACTCTCTGCTGCCTATTTGTCAACCATGCCTCTATCCAGGAAAAAATTTCTCCTCCTATTCCATGTGCCTTAATTTTCCTCAATAGTCTCTGATGTGGGACCCTGTCAAAAGCCTTACTGAAGTCCATATACACAATATCATATTCATTACCATGATCTACCTCCTCAAATACCTTAGTGAAAAAAGTTAATAAATTCGTAAGGCAGGAACGCCCCTTTGTAAAACCATGCTGAGATTCGTTGATTAATTTATGCTTTTCAAGGTGGCTACGAACTGCCTCGGCAATTATTGATTCCATAAATTTTCCCACTATGGAGGTTAAGCTTATTGGTCTATAGTTCGAAGCTAAGGACCCGTCACCTGCTTTGAAAATTGGTATTACATTTGCCATTTTCCACTTATCTGGCACCATGCCAGTTTGTAGTGATATGTTGAAAAGATTAGCCAAAGGTGTGCTAAGCTCCTCTTTACATTCCTTTAGAACCCTTGCATACAGTTCATCAGGGCCTGGGGATTTGTTAGGTTTTAATTTATCTATTTGCCTAAGGACCATGTCACTTGTGACCCTAATCGTGCACAGTTTATTTTCGTCCTGTTCTACATAATTTATCATTACTGGAATATCGCTGGTATCCTCCTGTGTAAAAACTGAGAGGAAGTATGTGTTAAAAATTCTACACATTTCCTTATCACTGTCAGTGAGCTGACCCGAGGAACTTTTGAGTGGGTCTACAATAAAGATATCCAGATGTTGCACATGTGTCTTAACTTTCATATTTATTGCTGTACAATAAAAGTTGTTTGAAGCCTGGCCACTGACTGTGGGTACTACAAAGTTGTGCTCTCTCCCCCTAGTTGTGTCTTAACTTTCATATTTGTCGGTATTTTATACCTTTCTCGCACAACTTGTCAGACACTGCAACATCATGGAATCTTGGTTCAGAGGACATCTACAAGACCTTCTTCACGGCTGCTGCAACTAACCCATCTCTTTGGGAAGGACCTACTTCCACTGGGGAATCCCGCCTACCAGTGACTATGCCCTCGTCTGCTGCCCGTCCTTATCCACTGACGCCTATATAACCGCCAGTCTTCTTGCCTTTGCTCCAGATTCTCCTCCACCACGATGCTGTGAACACTAACTCCAAGGCTGAGGGACTGATTACCTCATATTTTGTATATAGTTCTACTGTCTTCCTATTATGTCCTAGAATCTGTATTGATAAAGCCACTTGATGGCGAAACGTCTACAATAAAGATATCCAGATGTTGCACATGTGTCTTAACTTTCATATTTGTCGGTATTTTATACCTTTCTTGTACAGCAATAAAGGAATGGAACAGACTGCCTGCACGTGTCAAAGCCAGTCATAGCATGAACCAGTTCAAGAAGAGAGCTAAAAGGTGTCTGGTGAATGTAGCTACAGAAAGGAAGGAGAATGACTTGTTTATTTTTTGGCTAACACACATGTAAATGTAAATAACTCTTTTTACCTTATTCCTAGTATATATCCTTTATAATAAAATAATAATAATAATAATAATAATAATAATAATAATAATAATAATAATATCTCCTACATTTCATAATAATGAGGTATTAAAAGGACCCCAATGGAAATAAATCACCTAAACTTTTTTGGGTAATCCTAGGTTCTCTACACATACGCAGCTGTGTATGATAATCTTTGTAACTGTATTTGTGTATACCTGAATAAAGTTACTTACTTGACGATCTGGCATCAGACGAGAGTGGGCAGGGCTAATACGCAGCCTGGGAGCAAATCAGGAACCGTCTGGGAAATTCCCGAGTCTCGGGAGGCAGGACAAAATACTTCATTATTACGATAATATCAACTCTACGGCATATTTATCTATCACAATTGATTTGATATGACATAATAAACAATATAAATAGCATAGAAACATGATATATACTCTAGAATGAATAAAATAAGCCATAATACGACGAGCGATCGCGGCCACTCCCGAGATATAATAGTTATCGCTCTGACCATACTTTTTCCTATCTTGTGTTCTTTGTTCCTGGGATAAAAGAAAACGGAATGCTTGAAAGGTTAACTGCACTACATCATTAGTTTCATAAAAAAAAAAATGAGAAAAAAGAGATTTTCTTGGAATATTTTTTTTCGAGTCAGGAGGGCGGCCTACGTTTTGGGTGAATATCTCAGAAGTAAGTTATTGACTTATTTCATAAAGCCCTTCATTTATTATTATCACTATCGATAATGAGGTATGCCACGAAACATCTAAGGTGGCAAATTGCTTTAATTCCTACTACACATTTGTTGCATCAACACTAGTAAGTAAACTACCAGCTGCATCAAATACCTTTAACACAGACTCTGATAAGTTTCAAACATACTATACCAATAAAGGGGTAACCCCAAACATTTGTCAACTAGTAAGTGTATCTCATGACTTCATTCAAAAAGAACTAAGCAGGTTAAACCCAACTAAGAGCACCGGCCCGGATAACATCCCGTCTAAGTTCCTAAGAGATGGTGCTTCTGAACTGTCAATCCCTATTGCTCACATAATAAATCTATCAATCACCACTAATACCATACCGGAGGGGTTCAAGGAGGTCAGAGTTACTCCTATCTTCAAGAAAAATAATAGGTCTGATGTAAGCAACTATAGGCCTGTTAGTATACTCAGTATAATATCTAAAATTCTGGAGAGGGCGGTGTATTCTCAAGTAGTTAAGTACCTTAATGACAACAGCATTCTCCATAGCTATCAATCGGGCTTTAGAAGGTCCTACTCAACCGACACCTCCCTTATTAATCTGATGGATTACCTGAGAACTGAGATGTCAAAGGGGAACCTCATAGGTATGGTAACCTTAGACCTGCAAAAGGCCTTCGATACTGTCAACCACAATATATTATGTAATAAACTTCAAGCTATCGGTATAGGTTCTGTAGACTTGTTTAAGTCCTACCTTAGCAACAGGAAACAAATAGTCAAAATCAACAAAACGGAATCAGAACCCCTGCCGATAACATGTGGAGTTCCCCAAGGTAGTATTCTGGGTCCCTTATTATTCTTATGTTATGTCAATGATATGCCTATCAGTGTCAAGTGCAAACTCCTACTGTATGCAGATGACAGTGCTCTGTTAGTGACAGGTAAAGACCCACAAGATATTGCTAATGTTTTAACACTGGAACTGGAGTCCTGCAGCAAATGGTTAGTAGACAACAAACTATCATTACACCTAGGGAAAACTGAAGCCATTCTCTTTGGCACGAAACATAAACTGAGAAGGGTAAATAATTTTAATGTTTAGTGTAATGGGGAGCCCATCTGGGAATCTCCTTTGACCCATGCATGTCAGGAGAATTGATAGGGAAGAGTGTAGTAAAGAAAGCGAATGCCAGACTGAAGTTCCTGTATAGACAAGCACAGTGTCTACCTACTGAGGCTCGCAGGACCCTATGTCTAGCCCTTATACAATGCCATATGGATTACGCTTGCTCTTCATGGTACTCTGCCTTGACAAAAAAACTGAAAGATAGACTGCAAATCACCCAGAACAAAATCGTAAGATTCATCCTGGGGCTGGGACCAAGAGAACATGTAGGCCAGGATGAATTACAGCAGTTGGATATGCTGAATGTTGAAAACAGAGTAAAACAACTGAAGCTAAATCATGTTTATAAAATTGCTCACAAACAGTGTCCAGAATATCTTGCTGTCAATTTTGTCAAGGTTGGGAACCAAAGCAATCATAGTACTAGGGGGAGAGAGCACAACTTTGTAGTACCCACAGTCATTGGCCAGGCATCAAACACCTTTTATTGTACAGCAATAAAGGAATGGAACAGACTACCCGCACATGTCAAAGCCAGTCATAGCATGAACCAGTTCAAGAAGAGTGCCAAAAGGTGTCTGATGAATGTAGCTACAGAAAGGGAAGGGAATGATTTTCTATTTTTTAGCTAACATACGTGTAAATTTTACCTTATTCCTAGTAATGACCCTCGTATTGTAGATAGTCTTAATGACCTTGGTGTAGTAGATAGTCTTTTTAGTATGATAATAAGATGTTATCTTCATTGTAGAATAATAAGAAAATATTATAACCTTCATATTATAATAATAAGGTAAAAGGACCCCAATGGAAATAAGTCACTCTGTCTGACTTTTTTGGGTTATCCCAGGTTCTCTACACATATGCTGCTATGTATGATAATTCTATGTAACTGTATTTGTGTATACCTGAATAAACTTACTTACTTACTGAACGGGAATTATAAAACAATGATTGTTCTACAATATTTTGGGATTTGTGTGGGAGTAAAGGAAAGATATTTTGCAACATGTCTAAAACTTAACAACTTTATTTTTTTGTAGAATAAATATAAGATATTTGCAGGGTCTGCAATTCAAGAAATATCGCATTAGCATTGTTTTATGAATAGCATGTCCCAAAACAACCTTTTGTAGTGCCATTTAGGCCGGGGTTCTTGCCAAATGTCATTTTCAGTAAATATTTTCTTTTCATTTGTGTTTTGGGCTGTCTTACTGAAACTTATACACAATAAGGAGAGTGAATACTTCTTCATGTACACCAAAAATGAAAGAAATCGGACTAGAAAAAAAAAGTCCAAACTGGTAGCGCACCCCTAAGAGAGTTCCTATGGTAAAAATGCTTTTTTTTCTCAGTCCCATTTGCCAGAGTTGCAGTGGATATAGTTGGTCATATAACTCCTCGTGCATCAGGTCATAAATATATCTCGACAATGGTTGACTATGCGTCTAGCAGCCCAGAGGCAGCACCCTTGAAATCCATTACAGTGGAACCTCAAATTTCGAAAGTATCACTCACCGACCTCTTCGAAAATAGAACTTTTTTTTCAAACCACTTTGTCCCTATTATCGAACTCGCCCCTATTTTCGAACCGCCAGGTTCTGGACCTGTCCGGCAGCCCGCTCTGTCTGCGACCCCACGCAGGCATCGTGAGCCAGTCTGGTTTTGTTGATGCTTGAGTGAACGCTAACCTGCACTCTCATTAAGATAAGATTTCGTTCGGATTTTTAATCCCGGAGGGTTAGCCACCCAGGATAACCCAAGAAAGTCAGTGCATCATCGAGGACTGTCTAACTTATTTCCATTGGGGTCCTCAGTCTTGTCCCCCAGGATGCGACCCACACCAGTCGACTAACACCCAGGTACCTATTTACTGCTAGGTGAACAGGACAACAGGTGTAAGGAAACGTGTCGAAATGTTTCCACCCGCCGGGAATCGAACCCGGGCCCTCCGTGTGTAAAGCGGGAGCTTTAGCCACCAGGCCACCGGGCCACATTCAAACATTTTACGATTATTTCATTGTGCTTAGTGCTTGTTTGACTGTGAAATAAGCTACAATGGGTCCAAAGAATCTTGCTAGTGGTACTCCTGTGGTAAAGAAAGTGAGAAACACCATAGATGTGAAGAAAGAAATAATACAGAAGTGGAATGATGTCCAAGTGGAATGATGTCCAAATGTTGTGGAGAAGTATCACCCTGAGCAAGCTGAAACAAGCCATCTTTGCAACAAGTTCAGCAACGGAACCATGTCCCATTTTAGGGAAATCTTAAAGAAGCACCAGAAACAGAGTACTGTGGACAGTTATTTTGCGAGACAGGGGTCCAGTGATTCTCAAGCTGGTCCTAGTGGCATTAACAATTAACTTGCACTCATGTGCAAGTTAATTGTTCTAACATATTGTACTACTACTACTACTACTACTACTACTACTACTACTACTACTACTACTGCTGCTGCTGCTACTACTACTACTACTACTACTTAAATCACCACTACTACTACCACTAGTATTGCAGCTCACTCTGAGCCTATATATACCCTCTGTGTCGATGTACTGTTTGTATAAAAATTAATGGAGATTATCTCCAAAGAGATTAATGGGAACACTAATACACACAGACAGGGTAAGAATTTTCTAATTACCACCAGGCACATATGTACCGAAGGTTAGATAATTAAGAAATATATATTACCACTTACCATTTATATTACAGTTGGATCACCCCACAACACCTACCTAAGAAATAGAATCCTGGTGGCCAGTGAAAAATTTAAATGAAAGGAGTAATGGCCTACACACTGGATGTGCTGTATGGCGATGCCTCATTATTTCCACTATTACCACCTAATTCTGGAGGCCCTGCAAATTATTTGTCCCTATTTAACAGGGGACATTCAAGTACTTATTAATTATAGTTTGAGGCCGATCCATTAAATTATGGCCTTGATGACGCCAGATTACTAGACGATTTCACCAAAACCAGGCTCATACATTAATTCACTATGGCGCCCTCTTGTATTACTCCACAGCCACTGCACACCTTCCTTCACACAAAATTTCTTGAAGGGTCAAATCAGCATCACATTTTAATAGACATTTATTATAGTATTCATATTTACAAATGCTGAATTTAGGAAAATTATAAAAAAAAATCCACACTTACAGCAGAACAAATTGACATTAATTTGAGATGTGGTAGCCGGGCGGTTTGTAGGAGTGACGGTAAGAATTTCGTTTTCTCTAGTCTAATATCAGAGAAAAAGTGTACACAATAGTATTACTGGAGTAACTGTAGAGAATTATTCCTTTCGTATGCCTTCACTCGTTGCATCATTCTCTCTAAAAATGGTCTGTTGCATGAGAATGTTAGTGTGGGTGTTATTTATTCTACTGCACCAACGCGAAGACAACTTGTACACAATGTAAGGTGTTTGTATTGTGGTAAAAGCATCACAAACATATGCGGAATGGAATGTGAATGAACTATAACTGTACAGATATTAAAACACGTTCTTCTGTTTGTTTATATTCTTGGCGTCTCTCTTGTTTACAATGGCATCTAAAGGTAGCTTTTAAAAGTGATTGACCACTGTGTACACGGTGTGTTGATGGTAATAATAATAATAATAATTACTCTGGGGAACTTTAAATTTAAGTCGTATATTTCGTGTAGGAGTGGTAGCGGGGCAGGCTACCACACTTGACTGTCTACAATAAATATTCACCTCTCACCCTACATTAAGACCACATATTTTATCGTTCTAGGGCACTTTAACTGTCGTATTTTATCATACCTTCCACCTGACTTCCTACAATAAATACTACTCAACTCTCACCTTACATTAAGACTACACATAATATTATGCAAAATATAGATATGTTATAGATATGTTATAGAGGTTGCTGCGGCCGCAGCCGCAGCAAGCAGCAACAAGGCTGCTCCTATATCTTGCCGTCCCCTGGGCCTATCCGAACTCCAGTGATGGCCAAATTTGCAAGTACTGCTGTAACAACATGCAAGGAACCTATAGTGACATAAAAACTGACGGTGACGACAACGAAATGGACTAAATATGACAAAAGAGGGACCGGCATTCAAGTACCAGACCTGCTGCCAGACGTGAACCAGACATGAGACGTTTTCCACTACAATGAAATAACTGACCTCCATATCAACTACACCAGTGTTTAACGGGAAGACAACATGGCAGAAAACCTGATCAACTAAATCTCCAAGGAAATGACAGGTCTGTAGGACTTTTTTCTTCAGTGCCAAACGAGGGAAAGAATTTGAGCATTTAAACATGGCTGACCGGCATCTAGACAGCCGCTACTGCCAGACGTACAACTAGCGAAGTGAAATTCTCATCTTTACTGACGTTCATCTGTTGACAGTAGCATCATATCTGTACCACCATCATATCACCTGTACCAGTGCTAACGAGAGGGAAACACAGGAGACATCGTCAAATCAACAGTACAAAACTCCAAGGTTATAGGACGGTTATCCCTCAGTGCCAGTCGTGGGAAAGAAGTGAATAGTTAAACAGTCAAGGTTAATGTTTTAGTGGCTGACCTATATTCAGCTGACCAGTGTACAGTGAGAGAATCATCGCAGAAAACGCCAAATATATCTATAAACTCAAGGAAAGTCAGGTTGTAGGTGGCGTTACTCCCCTCAGTGTTTTAAAAATGGCTGAGACAGCAAAACAGGTCAGGCAGACAACAACACCACACAACCCCCGATAAATGGAATTGAGGGGGATTTGAAAGGATAAAACCATGGATTAAACCTTTCTGATCTACCAGAATGGAAAGGAGTTAGAAATTAATTGGTGAAGCCAGACTGTGAAGTGAGATGGGAAGGGGAGTGTGTAATAAGGGGTTAACTGTAAGGGTTTTGTGAAGTTAAGGGAAAAGTGAGCAGTGAAGAGGGTTTTTGAAGAGGAAATTTTACTAGTAATTCAGTGGTGATTGCTAAAGCAGATACTAAGTGTACTAGGGACTGGAAAAGAGAAATAAATATTATTGTATATGAGTAAAAGAGCGAAGAGTGAAAATGGCAGGCATTAGGGGGGTACAGGCTGCCATAATTATATTTATATTTCTTCTTCAATTCCATGAAGAAAGAAATCAGTCATGGGGGCTGGAAAAGGTGAATGGAGTAACAGTGCCCTGGACAGTAAAAGCCCAACAGTTGCCATCCTACCAGAAAAGTAAATGTCACTATCGCCACAAGGTATGGCAACACCGCATACCCAAACAAAAACAGTGGCACACAGCTCTTATTGTAGCGCTCTTAAGTGGTGATATCCAAATTAATCCAGGACCTCAAACTATTGTGCAGAGTCAAAACAGACAGATAAATGACGGCGATAATGACGGTCTAGTAGCTAGGAATGATAACCTTAACTCCATATGTAATGCATACATAGGTCAATGTGAGACAATACAGCCATTATTATCTCAAACACTACCAAACAGGTGCATACACTGTACTAAAGTACGCATGAAAAACAGAAAAGGCACCTTATGTAAAATGTGTAAGGGGTGGGTGCATGATGGATGTATGTACAATTATAGCAATGGTGCCAGAATTCATTTTGTGTGTAACAAATGCACTTTGGCACAGTTACCCTTTAGCAGTGATGACATTGATTTACCTAATTTTAATACAAATGACCCATTGCCATATATTGATGATTATGATTGTTTTATGAAAACAGGCCTTCACTTTATTCATGTCAATGCAAGATCACTTCTTCCTAAATTGGCAGAGATTAGGATTCTAGCTAACAAAATTAGGGCGGCAGTTATAACCATCTCTGAATCTTGGTTGGATGATACGGTGACTGACGACGAGGTCAAAATAGAAGGTTACAATATAAAACGCTTAGATAGGAACAGAAAGGGTGGTGGAGTATGTGCCTACATTAGAAATGATTTAGCTTACAACCCAAGACCTGATTTAAATAACAATAAACTGGAGATTCTATGGTTTGAAGTGCTGCTTCCTAAGACCAAACCCATCTTAGTAGGAACTAGTTACCGCCCTCCTACCCAGGACCAGTTCTTAGAAGACTTTTCCAGAGTCTTGTCCGGAGTTGAAAACAATTGCGAGACAATAATACTGGGCGACTTCAATATCTGTTTTCAGCAGCAAAATAACGGGCTATGCAAAAGGTATAAGCAAATTCTAGGATTAAATAGTTACACTCAACTAATTAATACTCCAACCCGGATCACACAGTTCTCAGCCACCCTAATTGACCACATACTTTGTAACCGCTCTGAGAACATTAGTCAGTCAGGCGTCATTACCACAGGTCTTAGTGATCATTTCATCATTTACTGCACCAGGAAAATCACTAGGGATAGGATAGGCCTACACAGGACAATAAAAATGAGGTCAACTAGAAACTACAGTAAAGAAACACTGGTAAATAGGCTACACAATTGTGACTGGTCAGAGATAACAAGTTGCACGGACGTAAACGATGCCTGGGAAAAATTCAAAACAATGTTCACTACCATCCTTGATAATATTGCACCAGTTAAAGAGGTTAGGATTAAACGAAGAACTGAACCCTGGATGAATACTGAGATATTAGATAATATGAAATTCAGAGACCAGCTGCTAAAAAGATTTAAAGCAAACAGACAGGATATTGCAGCACTAAATGAATTCCAAAGGGTGAGGAACAGAGTACAGAGACTTATAAAAGGAGCAAAGGCAAAGCACTACTGCTCAAAAATTGAAGAGTATAAGCATAACCCCAGAAAGCTCTGGCAACAACTAAAACAGTTGGGGTATAGCCATAAGCCAGTAGATAGGTCTAACATAGTACTCACTATCGATAATGAGGTATGCCACGAAACATCTAAGGTGGCAAATTGCTTTAATTCATACTACACATCTGTTGCATCAACACTAGTAAGTAAACTACCAGCTGCATTAAATACCTTTAACACAGACTCTGATAAGTTTCAAACATACTATACCAATAAAGGGGTAACCCCAAACAGTTGTCAACTAGTAAGTGTATCTCATGACTTTATTCAAAAAGAACTAAGCAGGTTAAACCCAACTAAGAGCACAGGCCCTGATAACATCCCGTCTAAGTTCCTAAAAGATGGTGCTTCTGAACTGTCAATCCCTATTGCTCACATAATAAATCTATCAATCACCACTAATACCGTACCGGAGGGGTTCAAGGAGGCCAGAGTTACTCCTATCTTCAAGAAAAATAGTAGGTCTGATGTAAGCAACTATAGGCCTGTTAGTATACTCAGTATAATATCTAAAATTCTAGAGAGGGCGGTGTATTCTCAAGTAGTTAAGTACCTTAATGACAACAACATTCTCCATAGCTATCAATCGGGCTTTAGAAGATCCTACTCAACCGACACCTCCCTTATTAATCTGATGGATTACCTGAGAACTGAAATGTCAAAGGGGAACCTCATAGGTATGGTAACCTTAGACCTGCAAAAGGCCTTCGATACTGTCAACCACAATATATTATGTAATAAACTTCAAGCTATCGGTATAGGTTCTGTAGACTGGTTTAAGTCCTACCTTAGCAACAGGAGACAAATAGTCAAAATCAACAAAACAGAATCAGAACCCCTGCCGATAACATGTGGAGTTCCCCAAGGTAGTATTCTGGGTCCCTTATTATTCTTATGTTATGTCAATGATATGCCTATCAGTGTCAAGTGCAAACTCCTACTGTATGCAGATGACAGTGCTCTGTTAGTGTCAGGTAAAGACCCACAAGATATTGCTAATGTTTTAACACTGGAACCGGAGTCCTGCAGCAAATGGTTAGTAGACAACAAACTATCATTACACCTAGGGAAAACTGAAGCCATTCTCTTTGGCACGAAACATAAACTGAGAAGGGTAAATAATTTTAATGTTCAATGTAATGGGGAGCCCATCACTTTGGTTTCATCAGTAAAATATTTGGGAATCCCCTTTGACCCATGCATGTCAGGAGAATTGATAGGGAACAGTGTAGTAAAGAAAGCGAATGCCAGACTGAAGTTCCTGTATAGACAAGCACAGAGTCTACCTACTGAGGCTCGCAGGACCCTATGTCTAGCCCTTATACAATGCCATATGGATTACGCTTGCTCTTCTTGGTACTCTGCCTTGACAAAAAAACTGAAAGATAGACTGCAAATCAACCAAAACAAAATCGTAAGATTCATCCTGGGGCTGGGACCAAGAGAACATGTAGGCCAGGATGAATTACAGCAGTTGGATATGCTGAATGTTGAAGACAGAGTAAAACAACTGAAGCTAAATCATGTTTATAAAATTGCTCACAAACAGTGTCCAGAATATCTTGCTGTCAATTTTGTCAAGGTTAGGAACCAAAGCAATCATATTACTAGGGGGAGAGAGCACAACTTTGTAGTACCCACAGTCAGTGGCCAGGCTTCAAACACCTTTTATTGTACAGCAATAAAGGAATGGAACAGACTGCCCGCACATGTCAAAGCCAGTCATAGCATGACCCAGTTCAAGAAGAGTGCCAAAAGGTGTCTGATGAATGTAGCTACAGAAAGGGAAGGGAATGATTTTCTATTTTTTAGCTAACATACGTGTAAATTTTACCTTATTCCTAGTAATGACCCTCGTATTGTAGATAGTCTTAATGACCTTGGTGTAGTAGATAGTCTTTTTAGTATGATAATAAGATGTTATCTTCATTGTAGAATAATAAGAAAATATTATAACCTTTATATTATAATAATAAGGTAAAAGGACCCCAATGGAAATAAGTCACTCTGTCTGACTTTTTTGGGTTATCCCAGGTTCTCTACACATATGCTGCTATGTATGATAATTCTATGTAACTGTATTTGTGTATACCTGAACAAACTTACTTACTTACTTACTTACTAGGCGTGGAAGAGTAATATGGAAAATTTTATAGGGGCTACCTGTATGTACCTCAACATTATATACATACAAGTAATCTCATTGGGAGACAACAGCCATATTGTTTACCGTAGTCACCCCGTGTAGACATGTGAGAAAACTTAACCACCCCTGGTCCTTGCAGGTGGTCCCTTCGACCTCACAATCTTATCCATATCTATCCGAGACCAGTATAAATTGGATAGCACCCATAAGTAAGGCGCTACTAATTAATTGTGGACTGTATAGATTATATTAGTTTAACTGAATGACGGGGGGTAGGTTACACATGGATATTTCCATCAAGGAAAAAAACTCTTGTACATAATCCCACCACTTACCAGATATTCTCTGGTCACTTGATGTAGCTGGATCACCCATAACCTATCCAATTACAACATACCTAACTGGCCAGTATCAGTCTGCTATAACTAGAAAGGTTACTTAACTGTGGGTGATTGATGCTCCTTATTTCCTCCATTCACCATCTCATTTCGATGTCCTGCTACACCGACACGGTTCTTATTCCAGCAGGACGAGGTATCCGTTGGTTTGTCCCGGTTTAGAAGTCGTGACTCCATTAAACTTCACTATCCTCGGGACGGGAACAACGTGGTCTAACGTGTTCACTCGGAGCAAGGTGACTTATTTCACTTCACGCATTCTCTTAACTTAGGGTTATTATCATTGATTACATTACAATTCACAAGACGATTTAATGTCTCATAATTATTATACACATTAGAGGTCACTCCATTAAGATCTGAGACCGATGAGTGATGATTAACTCACGGGTATTTTCCCATGGACACACTCCATGGCGGTGCACCAGTCACCACCGGTCCTACCATTATTCACTAATTTTACCACTTATTACAGCGGTGCCGTCAATCACGTTCCCTCACTCTTCACCAGGGACAGTCATGACACTTCCTATTATGAAGTGAGGCCTATATTAATCCTTAGGCCGCCGTGAACGCCAATTTCCTGGTCCCATGTTTTCACAGCCTCTTAACCCCATTCAAAACACTCCTGCTCCTCCATGCCCCGACTCGACCTCTTCCCCCGCACATCCGCGCAGGCGCAGAGCGAAACCCTGTTGGTTCTATTCAAAATACAATTTAGAACAACAGTAATGCATTGATCATGTATATTTACATTATAAAAAAATATACAGTATAATTATGGAAATTTATTTTCCACAAGTAAGTAAGTAAGTAAGTTTATTCAGGTATACACAAATACAGTTACATAGAATTATCATACATAGCAGCATATGTGTAGAGAACCTAGGATAACCCAAAAAAAGTCAGACAGAGTGACTTATTTCCATTGGGAGCATGTTGTGAAAATATGTTCCGAACGCGAATCATACGAGGAACGAATGATCGCTGATAAACCAGGCTGTGGAACCTGGCTTATCAACTTGATGAGTGTACTATAAGTGTATTTTACTTTTTTATTCTTTTTAATGCTTAGTTCTATTGCTAACTAAATGTATGTTACTGTAAAATTGTTAACTGGCATTTATAAATGAAAAAAAAAGGATATTCCGCTTTATGTCAATTTCCAATTCACGGTGGTAGTCTGGCGCCTACCTCGCCATACAAGTGGCGCCCAACTGTATAAATTAAATGGAATGTTTGAAAAGATATTACTGTTAACTTTGTTGCTTCATCCAGCACCAGCATCCTTGGATCTTTGAGAAACGTGTGAGCAACTGCAATACACTGCTTCTGTATTCCAATGTTATACTACATTCTCAAACTATATTATAGCCCTTTGGAAAAGACTACGAGTTCATGGGCATTTGCAGTCTTGGTAACTTTCATAACCTGCAATACAATTAAACATTGATAAGATAAGATTTCGTTCGGATTTTTAACCCCGGAGGGTTAGCCACCCAGGATAACCCAAGAAAGTCAGTGCGTCATCGAGGACTGTCTAACTTATTTCCATTGGGGTCCTTAATCTTGTCCCCCAGGATGCGACCCACACCAGTCGACTAACACCCAGGTACCTATTTGCTGCTAGGTGAACAGGACAATAGGTGTAAGGAAACGTGTCGGAATTTCCACCCGCCGGGAATCGAACCCGGGCCCTCCGTGTGTGAAGCGGGAGCTTTAGCCACCAGACCACCATACGCACATCACATCAATATTAAGCTGTCCATCACATGCTAGTGCGTCACAGCGATCGGCATTCATGACATACTTGTATGCAGAATTCACACCGACCTCAAATTTGCTGTGAGAGGCTAATTTGGGCCTAGACATGAGAAAATGAGTCTGTGTAATGGGTGTCCGCAGTATAAAAAAATTCCTGGATGCAAATTTGGGGTATTTTACAGGATAACCATCCTGTAAAATGATTTCATTGGATGTTTCTTGCTGGCGGTAGAAAGACCAGAAGTGATCTGAAACGAGCCTCAATAGTAGAAATGCTCAATTTGGGGTGATTTTGTTTGGAGAAGTGGGGCTTCCCTTTTCTCCAGCACATTACCTCTAAGAGCTTATCAAATCTCAAAAAACCGTTTGCCTCCACTTAGTCCTATCTAACACACACACACATCTGCTGGATGTCCGAGTCCCTTGCACACGAAACTTCCTTTATTCCGTCCCTGTAACCTTTCCTAGGATGACCTTTACCCTCCCTTCCCTCCACACAGATTAATACACCCTCCATCTAATTTTGTTCCATCTTTCTAAATGTTCAAATCACCTCAACAACCAATTCTCAGCCCTCTGGATAATGCTTTTAGTAATCCTGCACCTGCTTCTAATATCTAAGCTAGGAATTCTATGCATAATATTTACACCACACGTCTCCATCAGACAGGACATCTCCACAGCCTCCAACCTCCTTGTTACAACATTCACAGCCCATGCTTCACACCCATATAAGAGTGCTGGTACCACTATACCGTCGTATATTTCCCTTTTTGCTTCAATGGATAATGTTCTTTGTCTCCACAGATACCTCAGCGCACCGCCCACCTTTTTCTTCTCATCAGTTGTATAGTTCATCTCTTCTTTCACAGACCCATGCACCGACAAGTCCGCTCCCAGTTATCTGAACACATTCACTTCCTCCAACACCATGTTATCAGTTTATGAACAGTCTGACAGAAAACAATAAAATGTGAAGAAAAACAACGTTGATGGCTGAATGGTGTGGCACTGGTGATGAGGTGACCAGCTGACTCCATAGCTTTCAAATACACAAGCGCATGAAGATCTGAAACATTTCTTTGAATGAAGTTGTGGGCTCTTCTGCCCTTTTATCCCCAGCATTCGAATCTTTATTTGTGTCTATATTGGTGCCATGTATATTTGTGGAGAAATTTTCTCCAAGGAATTGGGTATCGTCTCCCCTTCAGCCCTTTTGAGACGTGAGGGGCCCAGCCCTCTCGGTGTCTTGCTTCTGCAATGGTGTCTTGCTTCTGCAACAACACTTTTAATCGGAAGCATATGACTAGTGTGTGTCATGATCACACCACCTCTTTGCAAGAGACCAGTGTTGCAACCAATGTGAGTTAACGAGAGTACTAAATCTCTGTACCGCAACAGGAAAGGTACAAGAAATCTCCTACCTCACTTTATTAACATGTGAGACAATAATGAACTCTAAATGATCGGGACATATCAAGAAATCAAGCATTTGTGTTGCAAATTGTTGCAGTTTCGCAAAGGAAAAAACACTGGAGTAGCGAATCGTTTATATGAGGGCAAGTCAGGCCAGTGAGGGACGCTGCGGGGTAGATTCCTTTTAGACTTCATTGAGACAACTCGTGCGTTACACTGTAATAACAAAGACACTAGTGATCGCGTGTTTTGTCAATAAAAGAATCTCAATGGACACACCAGAACAATTACAGAGAAGTGTGATCAGCTTCTTTAGTGATATGACTGTGAACAATAGACAAATCTTGATGAACAGTGTGTAACGAGTGTTGCGAATTTCCCGACGGAGTGGAAGACAGTGCGACTTTCTTCAAAGAACACGTCTGCTTCAACCAAGACAGCGGATATCCGGATCTAGTTATGGGTCAAATACAATTACCCAGGTACGTCTGATAAACGTGATAATGGTTAGGTCGGCTGTGCAGTGGATATCTAATTCATGTTTTATTTGACGGTACCATAATCCGGTTACCCGTGGGCCTTTGAGCCCAAATCAGTACTTATAACTTCAGCAATCAGTTTCTAAGATATGCTGAATAACACCCCCGAGGGGTAATTCTACTTACAACCAATTTTATTCACAGCCCATGTGCAGTTGCAGTTGCAATGTCGGCTCCAAAAACATTCTGGATGCGGCTGCAGAATGTTGAGACATCATCAAGCTGAGTCCCATCACAGTTCACTTATTATATGACTTTGCTTGTTTGTATGCTAAAACCCCACAATTTTGGTCCTTTGAACTGGATAAAGGCCACATGGTGGTCCAACCCTTTCTACTCTAGTGTACAAATAAATTACGAGCCAAGGTCCATCAAAGATTTGATTTTGCCACCGAAGTGGCTAGTTTATTGTCCACCCCATAACAATCCTGTGGACGGTAGCGCAAGAGCATATGGATACACAAAAGGCCTAGGAACTAGGCCTCTAAAAGGGTTAACAGGTGTACATATGGGTTTTTATTTATCTACATATCTAAAGTTCTCTTATTTGTTACATGCAAATTTGGGAAATTTGCTTAGTATATCTGGTATCTTATTTTCATTAATAAGATATCTTGACATGTCACATAGGTTATTATACTGTCTGTCTCTGTATTCCTCAATAAGTTGACAATTAATAAATAACAAAAAGGCACAATACCGTGACTGGAACGATACACAAATAACCCGCACATAAAAGAGAGAAGCTTACGACGACGTTTCGGTCCGACTTGGACCATTGTCAATGGTCCAAGTCGGACCGAAACGTCGTCGTAAGCTTCTCTCTTTTATGTGTGGGTTATTTGTGTATTGACAATTAAGCACATAGTGTTCAAGAGAGTGACCATATGCTTGACCACATAATTTGCATTTAGTTTGATCATCGTCTGTGTGTCTCCCAAACTGCCAGAAGTACTTGTAACCAAGCCTAAACCTGGCCACTACAACATCAGTCAGTCTGTTCACATTGCACGTTGCTCCATAAATATACTTATCTACGTTCAAGTTATCATAGTGGGTTTTAGATCTACTCAGGCTTCTAACCGCATTCCTATAACACTCATTTTCATTATTTACTTCTCTCCTAATATTATTCCTAATGCTAGACACAGATATACCAAAGTTATATTCTACATTCTTCTTAAGAACATAAGAACATAAGAAAGGAGGAACACTGCAGCAGGCCTGTTGGCCCATACTAGGCAGGTCCTTTACAATTCATCCCACTAACAAACATTTGACCAACCCAATTTTCAATGCTACCCAAGAAATAAGCTCCGATGTGCAAGTTCCACTCAAATCCAACCCCTCCCACTCATGCACTTATCCAACCTAAATTTGAAACTACCCGAAGTCCTAGCCTCAATAATCCAACTAGGTAGACTGTTCCACTCATCAACTACCCTATTTCCAAACCAATACTTTCCTATGTCCTTTGTAAATCTAAACTTATCTAATTTAAATCCATTACTGCGGGTTCTCTCATGGAGAGATATCCTCAAGACCTTGTTAATATCCCCTTTATTAATACCTATCTTCCACTTATATACTTCGATCAGGTCTCCCCTCATTCTTCGTCTAACAAGTGAATGTAACTTAAGAGTCTTCAATCTTTCTTCATAAGGAAGATTTCTAATGCTATGTATTAATTTAGTCATCCTACGCTGAATATTTTCTAACGAATTTATGTCCATTCTGTAATATGGAGACCAGAATTGAGCTGCATAATCTAGGTGAGGCCTTACCAATGATGTATAAAGCTGCAGTATGACCTCTGGACTTCTGTTGCTTACACTTCTTGATATAAATCCCAGTAATCTATTTGCCTTATTACGTACGCTTAGGCATTGCTGTCTTGGTTTAAGGTTGCTGCTTACCATAACCCCCAAGTCCTTTTTGCAATCTGTATGGCTAAGTTCTACATCATTTAACTTATAAGTGCTAGGGTTATGGGCACTCCCAAGCTTCAGAACCTTACATTTATCTACATTGAACTGCATCTGCCACTTTTCTGACCAAGAGTAGAGTTTGTCTAAATCCTCCTGAAGTTCCCTAACATCTACGTTTGAATCAATTATCCTACCTATCTTCGTGTCATCG
Organism: Cherax quadricarinatus; assembly: GCF_038502225.1. Classification (NCBI taxonomy): domain Eukaryota; kingdom Metazoa; phylum Arthropoda; class Malacostraca; order Decapoda; family Parastacidae; genus Cherax; species Cherax quadricarinatus. Next base: position 34,258,972 of record NC_091297.1, on the reverse strand, counting down.
GCGACACTTTTTCTTGAACACTCTGGGATTTTCAGAGTGATACACCAGTAAAGGCTTCACTTTGCAATCCCCACTAGCATTACTACGAAACATGAGAGTTAACCTGTCTTTCATAGGCTTGTGTCCTGGAAGTGCAGTTTCCTCCTGCTGGATGTAGGTCCTCTTTGGCATATTCTTCCAAAATAGGCCTGTTTCATCACAACTGAACACCTGTTGGAGTTTGAATTCTCCAGTGTCTACACACTCCTTAAACTCCTGCACAGACTTCTCAGCCACTTTTTTGTCAGAACTGGCAGCCTCACCATGCCTTATCACACTGTGTATGCCACTACGCTTCTTAAATCTCTCAAACCAACCTTTGCTGGCCTTAAAATCACAAGCATCACCACTCATTGCAGGCATTTTCTTTACAAGATCGTCATGCAACTGCCTTGCCTTTTCACGTATTATCGACTGCAGAATACTATCTCCTGCTAATTGTTTTTGGGTAATCCACACCAACCATTACCTTTGCACTTCTTCGAGGGTTTGCGATCTTTTTTTTTTTGTCAGCATATCTGCCTGTTTTGCAACAACAGCACACTTTACAGTATTTCCTTTCCCTTCACCACAATCGAAGTGATGGATGGGTTTGCCATATATCCTGGCAAGTTCTGTAACACGCACTCTGCTCTTTTCAATGATTTCCTTCTTGAATTCAATCGTGTTCCTCACTTTCTTTACCAAAGGGCTGGCACTAGCTTTCCTTGGGCCCATGGTGACTTATTCAGCAGTTGCAAGCACAAAAAAATGGATTATTATGAAATGTATTGTATGAACCTGTGGGGTGATGGTCACGCGCTGGTAAACAATGGCACACCGAGTGTGAATGGTGCAGGAGACTGGCTTTGTGTGCGCGGTGACAGGCGGACACGTACCGGACAGTCGCTGAATCACGAGTCCAATCACAAACCGTGAAGCTAAATTTTACTGAAAAAGCTTGCAGATTTCACGAAAGTCGCGGCTGCCGAACAACGGTGGTCCACTGCATTCTCCATATAAATGGATTTAATAAACTGTTTTGAATTTGAACAATCCTTGTGTTTTCCAGAGTCTGTGGACTTTTAAAGTCTAGTGGGTAATTTCGCTGTACACAAATCTGTTTTGGGGTAATGCTCAAAATAGTTCGCCGACCTCCGACTAATAGGGAAGTTGTGATAGTTATATGGGCAGATTCTTGCAATCAATGCATACTAGGGAAATAGCCAAGAATTTGGTTCATTTGAGTACTACAGTGGACCCTCGGTTATCGGCCGTTATCCGCTTCAGAAGGCCAGCCTAAAACTGAAATGGCCAATAATTATTCCTATTCCCATAAGAATTAATGCAAATACAATTAATCCGTTCCAGACACCCAAAACTATTCACAAAAAATACATTTTTTACAGATTAATTATAGTTTTATATGCACAAAACAATGAGAACTAAATAAAATAAATACAAAAACAATTAAATCAGTATTACATACAGTGGTCCCTCAATAATCGTCCATAATCCGTTCCTGGAAGTGGGACTATTATCGAAATGGATGATTTATGAATCAATTTTCCCCATAAGAAATAATGTAAATTCAATTAATCCGTTCCTGACACCCAGAAGTATTAAAACAAAAAATTTTGTTACATGAAATATAGATGTAGTACATAAACAATAGTGGCACATGATGAATTAAACATTAACAGAATAACACTTACCTTTATTGGCGATTCTTCTTTGTGTTCTTCTGGGTACTCTTCTTGGCTAACATGTCAACTTTGTCATGAAGGAGTAATCCAATGTGTGATGGGATCCATAGCAATTGTACATTAATTCCTTTGTCCCTGATTTTTTAGTATCTATACCTGGCTTCTCCAATGAGGATGTTGTTGGAGTCATTATATGAGTCAAGAGCCTTCAATGATGACATAGAATCAGTAATGATGATAGAGTCAAGCTCAGTGTCATAGGTTAGCTTTAGCGCCATTAGGATTGCAAACAATTCAGTTTGCAGTGTAGGCGCCCAGTTGTTAATTCTTATGCCTAACTCAACAAATTTATTATCGTTCTTAACTGGGGAAGTGGCAACAAGAGCAGACGCAGCCCTGCCAGAAGACTCCTGTTTAGATCCATCAGTGTATATAACTTGTGATAACCTATTACTACCAGCTAGGCGAGAAATTTCTTCTTGAGCAGTTGCTTTAAAGCTTCTTGGGAGGGACTTGCAGGTATGTGATATTAAATGAACACATCTTCCATGGAGTGGTGAAATGCTCTTGTTGCCTACAGTGATACAGTTCATGCAGGTTATAAAACTTAATGCAATTGCACGCTTTCACAATCCATTTAGATCTGTGTGCATTTACCTCTAGACACTTGGTAAGATTCATTGTGACAGTGTCTGGTTCATTTCTTAACATTCTAATATTGAGTACAGTGTTAATCTCAACAATCCTATCACTGATACTAGAAATACCAAGCTCCTTCCTCATATTAAGAACCTTTGTAGATTTGGGACACCCAAGAATAATTCTGAGAGCTTCATTTTGCATTAACTCCAAGGGTCGGAGAGAACTTTCTCTAACTAATATCAACATGGGAGCAGCATAATCAATTAAGGACCTAACATAGGCTATGTACATCATTCTCACGATTATCACATTAGCACCATAGTTGGGGTTGTAGCCAGCAATAGCTTTGAGAGCATTTAGCTTATCTTTGCATTTCTTATTTAGTTGTGGTATAGTGGATTTGTTAAAGGGTACATCTACACCAAGATATCTGTAAGTTTTAACGTAGTTAATGTTTTCACCCTGCAAATAGATGGGTGGGGGATGTCGTTTGCTTGTTAATATCTTTGTTTTAGAGGAAGATATTATGTTTAGGTGAGGCAGGTAGAGCATTTAGGAGAGCATTAATCAGAATATTAAATAGCAAAGGACTAATAACTCCTCCCTGAGCTGTACCTAAAGACATTTCTTTCGACTCACTTCTAAAGCCTTGGTAGAGGACAGAGTATACTCTATGTGACAAGTATCCTATTATCCAGCAGAGTAAGCTACCACCAATATTCATTTTGGCTAGTTCATGTAGTATAACGGTTCTGTTCACAATATCAAATGCAGATTTTAGATCAAGAAATGTGGTAAAACTAGTAGAGGTGTGTGCATTGAGAAAGGTGGAAATACAGTTCTGCACACTTTTACCTTTCATGAACCCATAGAGGTAGGGGGTAAGTTGGTGTCTGATTCTGTAGTACAGTCTGTTAAGTATCATTCTTTCAAAAGTTTTACAAAGTCAACTAGTTAAGGAGATCGGTCTAAATGTATCATGCTGTTGGGGCTTAGGGATAGGGAAGAACGCCCTCAATGTAACTGGTATTATACAGTGCCAACAAAGGGTTATCAGGTACGTGCCTTAAAGTTCTGAGAATATCACACATTATACCATCCTCTCCAGGAGCAGTTGATCGACCTTTAGTTAATGCATTATCTAATTCATACTCGGTGAAGAGGCAATCACTCTCATCAATATTTTGGCTCATAAAATTAATCAGTTTCAACATTCCTTCAGAAGCACTCTCTAAATTTTTTCTAATATGAGATGGAAGGTTTTCATGCCTGGATGTTTTGGACCAGTCATTTATGAGGTCATTTGCTTTTTCAAGATGAAAGGGATGAGCAACATTGCCAGTCTTTTTCCTGGTTATTTTATTTATACCTTTCCAAGCCAAACTTAAAGGGGTGGACCTATTTAATCCACTAACAAACTGTTCCCATTTCTGTTGCCTAAGTTCTTGCTTTCTCTTCCTTGCATTTGTTAGTGCAGCTAGGAACGTTCTGAACAGGTCTAAGGCTCTACATTCAAGGTAAGCTTTTCCAGTCCACCTAGCTGCATGTGTTAGATTGTGTAGCTGAGGATCATTATAGTATTTACATTGGTTTTTGTTGCCATTTATGGTGAAAGATTTATGTCTTCTTTTTCTGCTCACTTGATCTGTGAGGACAATCTCAATAGTGGCAACTAAATCATCACTGAATTTTCGTGTGCCAGTGGGCTCGTAATTCTTATACTATTGATCCAAGTATTTAAAAAAGTTATTTCCGTGTTCTGGATTAAGAATGAGTTTTCTCCTGTATTTAGCTCCTTGATTGCTGGAGATATGATCAAAATTGACAATTGTGAATCGTGAAAAGTGATCAGATCATCAACTATGACAGAGTCATATATCGTATATGATATATTAAATCGAAAGCAAAGATCTTGTACGCCATCATATATGTGAGTAGGCCTAATAGTGCCAACAATATGAGCATTGTCATGCTCATTTAGATATTTCAGTAGTATAGTTTCATCGGTATTTTTTATAGACCCTCCAATAATCTTATGTCTGTCATTAAAGTCTATTGATGCGATCAATAGACTTTAATGCGATCTGGTAAGGCATCAGGTCGAAGCTGGTTTGCTGGAGCATAAAGATTAAAAATGTTTACGGAAGAGATGCCTGCGTATATTTTGACACCATGATGCTGTATGCTTACTCGACTCTGCAAGGCAATGAGTGAATGTGGCGAGTTCTTTTAAACATACATCACATAACAGTTGGTTGACCTTAAGTTATAAGCTGCATATCCAGGCAACTTTGGTGGAGGTGCTCCATCTTGCTGTCAACATTCCTGCAAAACAGCTGACAGTAATATTCTTGGTCACACCAATATGATGTAAGTCAGATAACAGCTTCCTGATGGAAGCAATGTTCCAGGAAAAAAAATGTAATCTATCCATTGTAGTAAGTTATTACAATCTCTTTCTCGTAAGATGGTAAAACTATTTTGCTTGGGCTACAGTGTGCAAATAGCATAGTTTGTACAGTTTTATTTTCACACTCTTTTCCTCTAAGCATTTACAGGAATTTTGCCAGCAAATTCCTAGGCAATGTTTGAAGCCAAGAGCCCTTGGCTTCTTCCTCACAAATTATTTCAAACTGAATACAAAATTGCTGCACTTTTAACATCTTTGTAATCAAGAGCACCATTCTGACTACCTTTATTTATAAAATTTATCAGCACCTGTTGAAGATGCTCATTTTTTCTTACATGTTAGACCTCAGTTGGCACTGATCCTCGCACACTTTCCTTGATTTGCTGGTAATTTCCGAAGCTGTTGTTGGCTAGATACGATCAGGGGATCCTTAGATCTTGTCTGCTGTTAGTAGGAACTGTTCCTTCACCATGAAACCCCATAGAGAGATGAAATTTACAGCAGGAGGACGTGACGTTCTAGTCTGGAGGAAGGTGCCAACAGTATAGGCGTGCACTGTGTGGGCGAAACGTTACCAATAAACTTGGATAACATTATACTGCATCTGTGTCTCTTTTTCTCGTCAGCCTCTCTCTCTCTTTCTCTCTCTCTCTCGTCTGAATTTGTCACCCACAATGACTATTATTTTCCTTGATTCCGAATTCTCTAACCTTATGTTAACACATCCCAAACTCTATCACTGTCTGTCTGTCTATCTGTCTGCCATTTTCTCTCTCTCTCTCTATGATTGCAACATTCCTTTCACTAATTATGAACTTGATGCAGCGCTAACTAAGGGCAACTCCACGTCGCCTGGTGAGGATGGTATTACTTACAACATACTCAGATTGCTGTGTCGAGTACCAGGTAATCCATTACTTGAATTATATAACATGAGCTATGTAACTGGGGAGCTCCCTCAATCTTGGACCAACAGCCTCATCATTCCAATTCCTAAGCCCAATCAACAAAATGCATTTCGCCCAATATCTCTTACTAGCTGCTTGTGTAAAACATTTGAGAGAATGATTCTTAATCGTCTCATGTACAGAATCAAACAATTTTTGTCTCCCCGGTTACATGGTTTCATGCATGGAAGGAGCGTGCATCATTGCATAGCCACCTTTCTCACCCTGCACACTGACAGCTCCTACACTACCTTCCTTGACCTTAAATCCGCTTTCGATGTAGCCAGCCGACATGTAATAATTAGTGAACTTGCCAGAATGGACGTTGGAGGATGGCTTCTCCGCTGGATTAAAGGCTACCTGTCCAACAGAAAATCGTCTGTGTTGTTCCAGGGACATAGAAGTGTAACTAAAGACTTTGAATTAGGAACCCCACAGGGAGGTGTGCTCAGTCCCACACTGTTCAATATTCTAATTAATGCATTACTTAATGCTATGCCTAGTCAGCCCCATAATTATGTGATTAGTTTTGCTGATGATATAATGATTCACACCACCGGATTCTCCAACACCCAAAACATTCTTAATCATGTACTAGCCTCGTGTCAGGACCTGGGGTTGATAATCTCTACTGATAAAACAAAGATACTCAATAGGCGTCCTCCTCGACAGAGAGGCACAGTTCGTCAGATCCAATTGCATGATGGGTCTCTTCTAGAATATGTAAGCAGATACAGGTATCTAGGCTTTGAGGTTCCACTACTTGGACCTGTTGTAACAAGACTTTGTCGCCAATACAAAGAACGACTAAGAGCACTTAGAGTTGTGGCAGGGCTTCACCCCAGGTATGGTGCTAATGTTAAAATTGTGAAAATGATGTATCTTGCTTATATTAGATCATTGGTTGATTATGCTGCGCCACTACTTGCTCTTGTGTCTGACTGGAAGCTTGGAGGGCTGGAAAAACTGCAGAACGAAGCAATGAGGATCATCCTAGGATGCCCTCGTACTGCCAAAATTTTAAATATGCAAAAAGAACTTGATATTCCAAGCATCAGAGATCGTGTTACTGAAAGAAATATCCTAATTGGGGTTAATATGCTCAGGCAAGCTCATTCAAACCCCTGCACAGAAGCCCTCCAAACTTTCCTCAGCACTGGTGAACACTCCTCCAGATGGATCGAAAAGACTGGAACTGATCTCCGCATGAATCAGATACATGATCTATGTCAAGTAAGGCAACAGCGGCACTTCTCCGCTCCATGGAATATTACCCCATTCCAAACTACCATTCCTCCATTTCCCCCAAACTACTTCTTAAATCACAACCAAAACTTCGCCTTGAAGCCAAACATGAGGCCTTAAGCTGTATTGATAACTTAGTCACACAGCACACACTCTCGCAAATTATTTACGTTGATGGTTCTGTTCACCAATCCACTGGTGCAGCTGGTAGTGCTGCTGTTGTCGTACAGAGTGATGGCTCTCTTAAAGAAATTGGAGCACGCATCAATAATTGGGCCTCTACCCTTCAGACAGAACTGTTTGCCATACTCCTTGCACTGAAATGCATCTATGTATCAAAGATTGACAGTTTAATTGTAACTGATTCTCTGTCATCCATAAATGCTCTCAACTCATTAAGCATAAATTGTGGCATGCTTGTGTCAGAAGCCAGACACAGGTATGGTAGAATTGTGGACAGTGGAGTCAGAGTGCACATGCTGTGGATTCCATCTCACATTGGTCTTCAGATGCATGATAGAACTGATAATTTGGCTAAGCTGTATGCTTTCAAAGAGGGAGTAGATTACAATCTTGGCTTGTCAGGTAGTAGTTTGAGAACAATAATACGAAAAGAACTTCAGCTGAATTTTATGGACTTAAGGCTCAGGGAGATTTACACCAGTGAGTCCATCTATCATCATTCTATCATGCAGGAGGAGCCACATGTCTATGGTGCATCCAACAAAATAAGCAGACTCTTGGATGTCACTACCGCCCGGCTCCGGCTGGGTTACAAGTATCTTTGGCAGGTTAAATCACCACCACCAGATGTAGACCAAACGAAATGTAAACTTTGCCAGATGGATTATTGTCACACCCTGCGTCATTATGTACTGGAGTGCGATAAAATTAATGAATTTAGAAACAACTCACTCAGAAGTGTTCAAGAAATGGCTAAGTATTTTATCCACAGTGGTATATTACAGACCATTCTGGAGAAATACCCTGACTTTGCTAGCTGTAAATAAAGCATTACCACATATGTGCATGTGTGTGTGTGTGTGTGTGTGTGTGTGTGTGTGTGTGTGTGTGTGTGTGTGTGTGTGTGTGTGTGTGTGTGAGTATGAGTGTGTGTGTGTGTATGAGTGTGTGTGTGTGTATGAGTGTCTGTGTGTGTGTGTATGAGTGTGTGTGCGTGTGTGTGTATGAGTTTGTGTGTGTGTGTGTGTGTGTGTGTGTGTTTATGTGTGTGTGTGTGTGTGTTTATGTGTGTGTGTGTATGAATTTGTATGTGTGTGTGTGTGTGTGTGTGTGTGTGAGAGAGAGAGACTCAGCAATCAACATTTGCACCAATAACTCACTACAGTTGTGACCGGGTGTGGAAGTGTGAATTGCTCATTACTCTAAAATTTGTTCATGATTGCAGCCATGTATAAACGTAAGTAACCATTCTTACAGTATTCATTACCTTTGTAACTTGTGAGTTCATTACCTTTGTAACTTGTGAGTTCATTACCTTGTACCTGGTTCAGCCATCAAAACTTTGGAGCCCGGTCCCTGGACCCATTGTGTACCTCTGTAATCTGTAAATACCTTTGTAACTTGTCATGATTGTGACTAGACCTACCTGGAGTTCATTACCTTTGTAAATTGTGAGTTCATTACCTTTGTAAATTGTGAATTCATTACCTCTGTAACTTGCTCAGCTATCAAAACTTTGAGGCCCAGTCCCTGGACCCATTATGTACCTCTGTAATCTTTTGACTACCGCCCACAGGATGGGTATGGGGTGCATAATAAACATATTAAACTAACTAACTCTCTCTCTCTCTCTCTCTCTCTCTCTCTCTCTCTCTCTCTCTCTCTCTCTCTCTCTCTCTCTCTCTCCACGCCTTTCGTTCTTATTTTGTATGTCGTTATTATGTCCCCCCTATCTCTCCTGTCATCCAGTGTCGTCAGATCGATTTCCTTTAACTTTTCCTTGTAGGACATACCTCTTAGCTCTGGGACTAGTCTTGTTGCAAACCGTTGTACTTTTGTCTAGTTTCTTCACGTGCTTGGCTAGGTGTTTACCTGGAGTTTACCTGGAGAGAGTTCCTGGGGTCAACGCCCCCGCGGCCCGGTCTGTGACCAGGCCTCCTGGTGAATCAGAGCCTGATCAACCAGGCTGTTACTGCTGGCTGCACGCAAACCAACGTACGAGCCACAGCCCGGCTGATCAGGAACCGACTTTAGGTGCTTGTCCAGTGCCAGCTTGAAGACTGCCAGGGGTCTGTTGATAATCCCCCTTATGTATGCTGGGAGGCAGTTGAACAGTCTCGGGCCCCTGACACTTATTGTATGGTCTCTTAACGTGCTAGTGACACCCCTGCTTTTCATTGGGGGGATGTTGCATCGTCTGCCAAGTCTTTTGCTTTCTTAGTGATTTTCGTGTGCAAGTTCGGTACTAGTCCCTCTAGGATTTTCCAGGTGTATATAATCATGTATCTCTCCCGCCTGCGTTCCAGGGAATACAGGTTCAGGAACCTCAAGCGCTTCCATTAATTGAGGTGTTTTATCTCCGTTATGCGCGCCGTGAAGGTTCTCTGTACATTTTCTAGGTCAGCAATTTCACCTGCCTTGAAAGGTGCTGTTAGTGTGCAGCAATATTCCAGCCTAGATAGAACAAGTGACCTGAAGAGTGTCATCATGGGCTTGGCATCCCTAGTTTTGAAGGTTCTCATTATCCATCCTGTCATTTTTCTAGCGATGCGATTGATACAATGTTATGGTCCTTGAAGGTGAGATCCTCCGACATGATCACTCCCAGGTCTTTGACGTTGGTGTTTCGCTCTATTTTGTGGCCAGAATTTGTTTTGTACTCTGATGAAGGTTTAATTTCCTCGTGTTTACCATATCTGAGTAATTGAAATTTCTCATCGTGGGTTATAAACTGGTGCCGCATACTCCAATATGGGCCTAACGTACACGGTGTACAAGGTCCTGAAGAATTCCTTATTAAGATGTCGGAATGCTGTTCTGAGGTTTGTTAGGCACCAATTTGCTGCAGCAGTTATTTGGGTGATATGCGCCTCAGGAGATGTGCCTGGTGTTATACTCACCCCAAGATCTTTTTCCTTGAGTGAGGTTTGTAATCTCTGGCCCCCTAGACTGTACTCCGTCTGCGGTCTTCTTTGCCCTTCCCCAGTCTTCATGAATTTGCACTTGGTGGGATTGAACTCCAGGAGCCAATTGCTGGACCAGGTCTGCAGCCTGTCCAGATACCTTTGTAGTTCTGCCTGGTCTTCGATCGAATGAATTCTCATCAACTTCACATCATCTGCAAACAGGGACACTTCTGAGTCTATTCCTTAAGACATGTCGTTCACAAATACCAGAAACAGCACTGGTTCTAGGACTGACCCCTGTGGGACCCCGCTGGTCACAGGTGCCCACTCTGACACCTCGTCACGTACCATGACTCGCTGCTGTCTTCCTGGCAAGTATTCCCTGATCCATTGTAGTGCCTTCCCTGTTATCCCTGCCTGGTCCTCTAGTTTTTGCATTAATCTCTTGTGTGGAACTGTGTCAAACGCCTTCTTACAGTCCAAGAAAATGCAATCTACCCACTCGCCTCTCTCTTGTCTTACTGCTGTCACCCTGTCATAGAACTCCAGTAGGTTTGTGACACAGGATTTCCTGTCCCTGAAACCATGTTGGCTGCTGTTGATGAGATCATTCCTTTCTAGGTGTTCCACCACTCTTCTCCTGATAATCTTCTCCATGACTTTGCATGCTATACATGTCAGTGACACTGGTCTGTAGTTTAGTGCTTCATGTCTGTCTCCTTTTTTAAAGATTGGGACTTCACATGCTGTTTTCCATGCCTCAGGCAATCTCCCTGTTTGGATAGATGTATTGGATATTGTTGTTAGGGGTACACATAGCACCTATTCTCCCTCTCTCAGGACCCATGGAGAGATGCTATCTGGTCCCATTGCCTTTGATGTATCTAACTCACTCAGAAGCCTCTTCACTGCTTCCTCGGTTGTGTGTACTGTGTCCAACACTTGGTGGTGTACCCGACCTCTCCGTCTTATTGGAGACTCTTCTGTCTCCTCTCTGAACACTTTGAATCTCATGTTAAGTTCCTCACATACTTCATGGTCGTTTCTTGTTGTCTCTCCTCCTTCCTTTCTTAACCTGATTACCTGGTCCTTGACTGTTGTTTTCCTCCTGATGTGGCTGTACAACAGCTTCTGGTCAGATTTGGCTTTCGCTGCTGTGTCGTTTTCATATTGTCGTTGGGCCTTCCTCCTTATCTGCATCTTCATTTCTGGCTCAACGACTGCTTTCCTTAATCTCCTGGGTCTTTTGCTTTCTATACTTCTTCCATTCTCTAGCACACTTGGTTTTTGCCTCCTTGTAAATTTGGGTGAACAATGCTCTCATCCTGGCTTTTTCATCATTCCTGCTTCCCTTGGGTACAAACCTCTCCTCAGCTTCCTTGCAGATTGTTGTTACATATTCCATCATCTCATTTACTGGTTTCCCTGCCAGTTCTCTGTCCCACTGAACCCCGATCAGGAAGTTCCTCATTCCCATGTAGTCCCCTTTCTTGTAGTTAGGCTTCATTCACCCCGGGCTTCCTGCTTTCCCCTCCGCTTGTAACTCTACTGTGTATTCGAAGCTTAAAACCACGTGATCGCTGGCCCCAAGGGGTCTTTCATATGTTATGTCTTCAATATCTGCACTACTCAAGGTGAATACTAGGTCCAGTCTTGCTGGTTCATCCTCTCCTCTCCCCCTTATTGTGTCCTTTACGTGTTGGTACATGACGTTTTCCAGTACCACCTCCGTCATCTTAGCCCTTCGTGTATCTTGGCCCCCATGTGGCTCCAAGTTCTCCCAATCGATTTACGTGTGGTTAAAGTCACCCATGATCAGTAGCTTTGCCCTGCATGCATGAGCCTTTCTGGCCACTGCAGCCAGTGTGTCAACCATCGCTCTATTTGCTCTCATCATACTCTTGCCCTGGCCTCCTGCTGTTCTGTGGTGGGTTATACATCACTGCAATTACCACCTTGGGACCTCCAGACTGAAGCGATCCAGCTATGTATTCACTTGCTTCTCCACTGTCTCCTCTCTCCAGCTCATCAAAATTTCATTGGTTTTTGATAAGCAGTGCCACTCCTCCACCCCCGGTGTTCCCTCTGTCTTTCGTCAGGATCTGGCATCCTGTTGGAAAGATGGCATCTGTTATCATACCTGTAAGTTTGGTTCCTGTGACAGGTATGATGTCCGGTGATGCCTCTTTGACTCTTTCGTGCCACTTCTCCCACTTATTTGTAATTCTATCAGCGTTTGTGTACCATAACTTAAGTTTCCTCTCCAACAATTTGGTTTGGGTGGCCTGTGAGGGTGGTGGACCTGGTAGTGTACTGTGGGATTGTATAGGTGAGTGTTTGGTGGAAGCTGTGAGTAAGGATTGTAATTTGTGTTCGGATGGTTTGATAGGTTGTGGGGTTCTGGGGATGATTCTGTGTGTGCTTGCCCTTGTTGCTCTGCCCTGCTCTGATTGACCTTTGCTGGTTCTGTCCTTGTCTCCCTTCCTAGCTCTTTTCGCTTGTTTTCCTCTCCCTCAGCTGCTGTCATTCTGTTTGTGTTCTGTCTCTGTCTAGGAACACACTCTTGTACTCTGCCGAGTACTTCAACCGTGGTTTCTTTTGGAGGATCCTGTTCCGCACTGTTCCTGTCCTGAAAATCAGCTTGATAGGTCATTTTCTCCTCTTCAAGTACCCCCCTATTCTCTGAAAATTTGCAATCTCGTCCATGTCTTCTTCACCTATTTCTGTGATGATGTTCTCAATCTCCTTTCTTTCTGCCTGCAGTCTTTCAGTGTGTGTCCTTCCCTCGCTCTTTTGAAACCCATGAATAAACACTGACTTTGCCCTTTTCTCCTCCCATTACCTTTCCCTCTGTGACTCTGGTTCCTGTCTGTAAGTGGCCATTTTCTCCCTTGTTTTTTCCAGCGGCTCTTGGTAGCATAGTTGTGCCTCTGCATCTGACCTATCACACTCTCCATCTGCTCCCAGTTGCTCTCCTCTTTCACTCCTTGGCCCCTGCTTGGCAGTCTGATATGACCTTAACATAATTCATATCTCCTTTCCTGTTTGGCCTCCCAGCTTCATATGCTGTGTCTTCTCTGGTCAGTGCACCTGTAACCCGCTTCAGTCTGTTCACCTCATCTTCTAGGACCCTTATCCTGGCTACTGCAGTTTCGACTTGTGCCTCCCAACTTTTTTCTTTCTCCAACTTCTTTTCCAATTTCACAGAAAGCTCTGTCTCCATTTTTGCAGAAAGCTCTCCTAATTTTCTCTCCCACTCTTTTTCCATCCTTTTCCACTGCTCCATCCACTCCTCCCTACCAGAACCATTCTCATCTGATCCCTGGTTCCTTCGAGTAGCCACCATTATTTTTTTTTTTTTTTTGAAAGAGAAGAGAGGGAGAGAGAGAGAGGGAGAGAGAGAGAGAGAGAGAGAGAGAGAGAGAGAGAGAGAGAGAGAGAGAGAGAGAGAGGGAGAGAGAGAAAGAGAGAGAGAGGGAAATAAAGAGAAGGGAAAGGTAGAAGGTGAGAGGGGGAGAGTGAGAAGGGAAAAGAGGAGAGAGAGAGAGAGAGAGAGAGAGAGAGAGAAAGAGAGAGAGAGAGAAGAGGGTAGAGAGAGGGGGGCAAAGAGTGTGTGTGTGTGTGTGTATGTGTGCTCTGCACTCAGAGTTCCTAGTCACAAACCTACATTATAAAATTTTTTTTATTAATATTTATAAATAAATATTAATTATTTATTAATTAACTAGAAACAACAATGGTGCTTTAATTTCGGTCATGCTGGTACCTCACAACTATTTTTCTGACACTGTTTTAAAAATTTTGTTTGAGAAGCCAAAATCATATATTATATACTGTGTATTTATTGGTATTTTAGCCAAGTCATCAACTTTAACATGATCTTGCATGACTTTGTGAGAAGGAATCCACAAAACTTTAATTCTTATCACCTTTTATTAATAATTTGTGTGCACCTGTCTGGCTTCATTCAAGTCATATAACATTTAGATCTCATAATATTTAGTGCTAGTAATAATGATAAGTTTGAAAGCATTAAATTTATCGTTGGTGTTTACCAGAATCACTTGTTATGAATAATATATCTCTACGAGAAAAATAATTTCCTTTGTTATCTTCAGATTTCCTCTTCCCCAAAATTTCGTAGGTCGATGAAAATCACATTCTCCATTATTATATAAAATAAGATATATACTAAAATGATTACTTTTTTATATATTTTAATTAGAACATGATTAATCAGATTTCATCGCTATATTCTGGTAAATGTAGCGGAAGTCATTAAAGCTCTTTTACCTTTAAATTCTCTAATATTTATAGTAACTAATATTTCCATCTTAGCTACAGGCATATTAAATAATTTTTCAAATTATATAACAATATTTCATTAATTTTTAAATAAAATAAAAAAGATCACCGTGAAGTTCATTAGAGCAGAGTAAGAATGAAACTTATAAATGATGGATTTTTATGGTATTTTTAGCATGCTGAAACTGAATCTGAAGTCGTAAGTCAATAATATTGTAATATATCTACAACACTGTGGTTCTTAGCTACATGTATGAAGTATAATACATCTATGGAGAAAAAATTTGAGGTTGTCTGCTTACACATATAACATGAATGTTACGCATCATGTCTCCTTGTCAGGAAGAGTTGGATAGCACCAGGTGTGCTCTTGCTCTCCTATTGTTCACATATATTTACTAAAGTTTACTATTGATTGTGAACATTGGTGTTTATTTTGCTAAAATTTCATTTCTTCCTGCATACAAATATCCATATTTCGATTTCTTTGGCTCTTTTATATGAAATCTTTATTTCATATTAAGATGAACGTTAAAGGTTGCCTAAATAGTGTAAGAAGGTGTTATGAATGTGGCATGTATACCCCAAGTGATCAATAAAAATATATAACATCATGTCAATGCTGCATACAAGCATTACTTGGGTTTCAAGACAGGTGATCATGATAAATCATAAGCGTTGTACTGTTTGTTCCTCTGAAATGACACAGTGGTTGATTGGAAAACATACATCAATGCCATTTTCAGTCCGAATGGTGTGGCGAGAACCAAAGAATCACCTGAATGACTGTTACTCCTGTATGGTTAGTGTGGTTGATTTCTCTAAGAAAAACAAGAAGATAACATATCCAGATTGTGAGTCATCGTTAGAAACCTATGACACCTAGTGAGGACACTCTTCTATCTTTTCCAGCTTTTGTGTATGAGAGTGAACGTGATAGTAATGAAGAAAATGAAAACACTGATCTTTATGACCCACCAGAGTCTGTAACTTAGAAATAACATCACTTCGTCACTCACCAGGAACGAGGTGAGTTGACATATCAAAGCAGAAGACAGAGCAGCTTGGATAGCACTAACAAGAGAAGAACTTTTTAGCAGAAGGACAAATAATGCATCATTTTCGTGCACACCGTACTAGTTTGGCGGCATTCTGTCGTATGGGGAATGGTGAGTGTTTCTGCAAGGTTAGTTTGAAATCACTGCTCATTCACAACTGCAGTGAAAATTATCTGTGTCAGTGGCTCATGATGTGGGATTAGGGAATCATAGAAATCCACAAGTGGAATACATGTAGGAATCTAAAACTGAAAAGGTTAGTACTTGGTGTGGCATGTAAAGAGTACGTAACCTTTATTCGGCGCATATACGCAACCTCATTGAAAGGCTCTCTCTCCAAACGGTGAACCAGTACTAGGGTCGAATGCTGGGGCCCCATCGTTCGATCAGTACCTAGGTTCAGCCAATGAGAAGGTGGGTCTGGCAATCGTAGAGGTTTTGTGGTCACCACCCACCTGTCCACCCTTGCCATTTCCATTCTAGAGCTGGTTGAGCACGGTTGTCCATTCTGTCTCCAGGCTGTGTCTTGGCCTTGCCTAAATCGTGTTGTATACATACATTTCCAACTGTATATTGTGTACATATGTGTAAATAAACACTACTGCTCCTGGTGAAGGAAAATATATTTCAAAGTCATTCAGCTGTGTTTGTTCTGCTCCTAGCTCCCCTTTACACTCAGGATAACAGGCCTTATTGTCCCTGAGTTGTAATACTTAGCCTCCAGCCTGGTTTGTGGAATAATGACCATTCTTTGTTCTTTGCAAGATCAAAGAATGGCCGGCAAAATTCACCAAACAAAATTGACCCAACAAAATTCACCAGGTGCATCCTGAAAAGATATTTCTTCCACCATTGCATATAAAGTTGGGCTTAATGAAAGAGAATTCTTTACCCTAAAGAAAATAATGGAGAGTTTGAATTGACGTACAATTTAAACCGGAGTGCTTGTTTGTCCACAAATATATGAACTGTTATCTGAACTTCACAGGAAGGCACAGAGCAGACAATCGTGGCAAGATAGTGTAATACATCATCAAAGCTTGTAGAGTACTGGATCACCGGATGTCCATGTAAATACACTTTCTTTATTCACATCTAGACCTTCTGAAATCGAATCTCGGTACTGTTAATACCGAGATTCGAAAGAAAGGTATGCTGTTTGTGGCGTTTCAGTCCAACATGATGGGGATCAGTATTGGTTTCTTCAGTCACCATTGTTAGTCCTGAGTGTAAAGCCAAATGTATAAAATAATTTTGTAATATTTCCTCCTTGCAGTAAGAATATTTTCCATAATGTTTTTGAAGCATACTTTAACCCTGTTATTTTTAATAGGGAATAAGTTCTCAATGATATATTATATTACCTATGCTGCAATTATTGACTGAACAAGATTTATAAACAAAGTCTTGAAATTATGTATTTTTAAGTAACTGAAAATCCTGACCTTCTAGCTGAATTTAAACTTCAAATTTGGAATCATCATACTCATATCACACAAGAATATCTACATCCGCTTCCATGGATAACGGTTTTTGTCTCCAGATACCTCAACGCACCACTCACCTTTTTTCCTTCATAAATTCTGTGGTTAACTTCATCCTTCATAAATCCATCCGCTGACACGTCAGCTCCCAAATATCTGAAAACATTCACTTCTTCCATACTCCCTCCCTCTAAAGTGATATCCATTTTTTCTTTATCTGTATCGCCTGATACCCTCATCACCTTATTCTTATATATATTCACTTTCATTTTTCTACCTTTACACACCCTCCGAAACTCGTCCAGTAACCTTTGCAACTTGTCTTTAGAATCTCCTAAAAGCCCAGTATCATAAGTAAAAAGTAACTGTGTCATCTCCTACCTTTTATTTGATTCCCCATAATTTAATCCCGCTTCTCTCCCCAACACCTTATCATTTACTTCTTTCACAGCCTCATCTATAAATATGTTAAACAACCATGGTGATAGTACACATCCCTGTCTAAGACCTACTTTTACTGGGAAGTAATCTCCCTCTCTCCTACACACCCTAACCTGATCCTCACTATCCGCATAAAAACTCTTTACAGCATTAGTAACTTACTACCAATTCCAAAGACTTGCAGCGTCTGCTACAATGCTCCCCTTGAACAGTTGAACATAGACGACCAGAGCTGTCGTAAGATGGGAAGGAAGAAGGATGGGGAAGGATGGAAATATTGGAAAAGGATGGGAGGGAGGAGGACAGGAGGAGAAAAAGTCAAGTAGCCCAACTACTTAGGTGCATGTGGTACCAAGGTACTGCAGGCAAGGAGGGGAAGGGATGAAGGATGTCGATACTTGGCTCCCAAGGAGGGGCTGGTGAAGGTGGCGGCAGAAGAGTCAGGGAAGTTCCAGAAGGCAGCCATCAGGACGATTTGTGCAGTGAATGCTTGGCGGGAGGCTTGCTAAATAATTGTCACAGATCGGAGAGAGTTGAACTTCGATCTTGAGAGACAGCGTAGTCTAAACAAAAGTCGGGATTTGTCACAGGATGTTCAAAGATATCGAGCAATTCATCAATGGTGGTAGCGTGTGCGGCAGTACAGGTGAACTTAGCAGTCCCGGCCTGGAGAGAGTTGAGTTCCTGGGCAGTAATTTCTTTAGGAGAATGTCGAGTGGTGTAGAACGCGATTCCAGCCATAGAGCGCATGTAGGTTTAGCGTCAGAGGTGAAGGCAGGCGGCGTCACTGATTGGACAGTAGCAGCAGTGGTGGTAGATGTAGAAGGCGAGATCGTTGGTTGGACGATGTTAGTGGAAGCAGAAGTTGCTGGTAGCAAGAAGGGTGATGGTTGGTTTGTGCCTGGGTTGAGAGGAGGCAACGAAGACTTCTCATTGGTTGAAGGTGGAGTGACGTCACGTGCAGTTGATGGTGGTGTTGGTGAACCTGCTGTTGCTGGTGTTGACACATTAACTAAATATTTTGTGAACTTGAGAATGTCTATAGATGGTGGAGAGGCTGGGAAGACGAACTTGGGCATGTCGTTTAGTTGAAAGAACACGTTGGTAACATCGTTAAAGGAGCCAGGCTGTGCTATATTATGCATGTGAGCATACAGCAGACAGTAATGTATCTTCGTTGGGTCACAAGCTGGAGGAGCGACGGTGGTGGTGGAGGAGGGTAGAGTGTCCTTGAGAAGTTTTGCAGTGTCAGACTGCAATTTGGCAATAGCAGCATAGTATGACATGGGATGATGGGGAGAGTCATAGTATGACATGGGATGATGGGAATGTCATAGTATGACATGAGATGATGGGGGTGTCATAGTATGACATGGGATGATGGGGTGTCATAGTATGACATGGGATGATGGGGGTGTCATAGTATGACATGGGATGATGGGGTGTCATAGTATGACATTGGATGATGGGGGTGTCATATTATGACATTGGATGATGGGGTGTCATAGTATGACATGGGATGATGGGGGTGTCATAGTATGACATGGGATGATGGGGGTGTCATAGTATGACATGGGATGATAAGGGTGTCATAGTACGAACTGGGATGATGGGGTGTGTGATAGTATGACATGGGATGATGATGGGCAGTGTCATAGTATGTCATGGGATGATGATGGGCAGTGTCATAGTATGACATGGGATGATGATGGGCAGTGTCATAGTATGACATGGGATGATGATGGGGAGTGTCATAGTATGACATGGGATGATGATGGGCAGTGTCATAGTATGTCATGGGATGATGATGGGCAGTGTCATAGTATGACATGGGATGATGGGGAGTGTCATAGTATGACATGGGATGATGATGGGCAGTGTCATAGTATGACATGGGATGATGATGGGCAGTGTCATAGTATGACATGGGATGATGATGGGCAGTGTCATAGTATGACATGGGATGATGATAGGCAGTGTCATAGTATGTCATGGGATGATGAGGAGTGTCATAGTACGAACTGGGATGATGGGATGTGTCACAGTATGACATGGGATGATGAGGAGTCTCATAGTATGACATGGGATGATGGAGAGTGCCATAGTCTGACATGGGATAATGATGATGGGGAGTGTCATAGTATGAGAGGGGATGATGGGGGTGTCATAAGTATGACATGGGATAATGATAGGCAGTGTCATAGTATGACATGGGATGATGATGGGGAGTGTCATAGTATACTTTAGAAGTTTAGGAGTTAAGCACAGTTTTGCTTAATACAATGTACTTACCGTGATCAGAGAGTAATGTAAATTTGATGTGAAAGCTCTGTAGAGTCAGGCCTTTTTCTTTATATAAAGTAAGCAGTCGACTTTGTCAAAAATTCTTTTTATCTTACTGTTTCTTTTCGTGTTTTTTTTCTAAAACAATTCATTGACAATGATAAGAATGACATAGGATTAGGCTAATATTACTTGATTTTGTTTGGTACAGCGATCAGGGGTATGGAATAATTCGCTAACTGAACTTAAAAGAGGTAATGACTAAATTCAAATCATTTGCAAATTTTTTTTTAGGTAATGGTGCAATTTTTTTTGACAGGTAAAAATGTCTGTGAAACAGGGAGAGAGAGACAGCAGGATAGTTTGAGTGTCACTATCAGAACCATCTCCTCAGTACAGAAAAGAACATGAAGATTATCTGAATGTTATAAAACCAATGAATTATGTAATGTCTTTCTACGAGCTTTAAGCAATATATATTGATTAACCTTAATGACTCACACGCTTTAAAAAAAATAAAATACCAGAAATTTCCATGTGTGTTGGAAGACATTTACTGATAATGTGTTATATTTATATTCAGCGGGGGGCAAAATAAGACTTTTGTATGATGGCAATCAAAGGTGTGAAGGTACTCAAAGGTTTCCTTTAAAAAATATTCTTGGGTACTTTAAGTCTCATGTCCTCCATATTGGTAGATAGCTGGAGTCTATACATTAAGACAAGATACACCGAAATAAAACCACTAAGACACATCAAGAGAAGACACACCAAGAGAAAACACACCAAGACAAGATAAATCAAGACAAAACACACCAAGACAAGATACATGACAAGATACACAGAGACGATCCATCAAGACAAGATGCACCATAACAAGATACACCAAGACAAGGTACATCAAGACAATATATCCTAAGAGAAAGCACCCCGAGGCAAGACAACCAGAGAAAAGACACTTTAAGATAAGACACAACAAGACTACAGACTCTCAAGGCACAGGAATACCTCTTTATATATTTGTGCCAAGAAGTTCACTGTTAAGATGCACATATATGCATATGCACATAGCATAATTTACATAAAATTCCATCATAGTTACTGGTGGAACAGTCAGTGGCCTTAACATTTGCTTTTCAATTCCATATTGAAATTTAAGTAAGAACAATGTGTCGCTACTTCGAACGCACTACTTCTCGAACAAATCGGTTTTCAAAGAATGTAGTCGAGAAAAAAAATCCTAATTTTCTTATGTGCTCTTGTTTGCCGGCCGACAATGCACCCAAGGTCGAATAATTTAAAAAAAAAAGTTATTTTTTTATGAAATGATAGACAATGTTTTTCCTAAGGTAATGAAACCGCAAGTACAAAATTTGATATAAACTTACTGAATTACACTACCGCGAAGTTAGTGGTCTCGACGATATTTACGCATCGGCGATGTCGCCCACTTTGAGCCCTATTTTGAGCCAATTTTATTGTCCCAGTCGATCAAACACATAGCTATTTCTATAGATCTCCTTTCATTATATCGATTGAGTACGAGAAACCGCCTATTTACCTATTTCAACTATCAAATAAAGTGATCTGAAATTACTAATTTGGTCAATTTCACACGAAATTCCAAAAAGGCTAATGTAAAACAGGGTTAAAAACAATGCAGATATTCCTGGCACTAAAATAACATTTTCTCTGTTCATTAGTCACATCTCCAGGCCCATCTTACATTATCATTTATTTTCATTTTGAATTTTTATTCTCACAAAAAAATAACATATTTACTGTTATTCAGACAGCTGCATAATTGTAATAATTCTATAAATAATATCAGCACATTCGTGAATGCATATTAGAGCCACCAGTTAATGTGTATTGGATGGGTGACAAGATTTGTTTACTGTGAAACATCGGCAAAAATAGATCATTTCAGCTAATTTGAGCTCAATTTCAAACTACTTTTAGCCTGTTAACTATTCCAGGTCGTGTCTACTTCTGTAATATATTTTTAGCTCAATCAAAAAAAAAAAAAACGAGAATACAACCATAAACACCATATGAAAATACACCACTGTTTAAAAAGAAAAAAAAAACGGTCCCAGTTTTTTCTCATTATCCACTGCGTGCTACAGGATTTTTTTATACTGTGCACACTGAACATGCAGACCAATTCTCTCGCATCTAGGCCTGCCAGCTTACTCCTGCAAGATTTGAAGCCACTAGAATTTTGCAATTAGCTCTCCTCTAATTGGTAAGAGGCAGTTAAATTTTCACCTATTGTACAGAATTTCAGTTAAATTTTAATTTAATATTCATTTTTAAGGTTTCCGTGCACTGTATAATTTTATAGGTGTCTTACATAGTAGCTTATTATTATTAAATTATTTTGTCATTTGTGGTCTGAAATGAATTAATTTTATTTGCATTATTTATTATAGGAAAAAATTGCTTTGGTTGTCGTCCATTTTGGTTGTCGAACCGACATCTGGAACAAATTAAGTTCGACAACAGAGGTTCCACTCTAATCTTGAAATGTACCAAAGTATTTTTTTCCACTCACTCATCACAACGCAGTACTATCATCACTATACAGTACTATCACCACTACACTATATCACTATATAGTACTATCAATACACAATTCTCATCCACTACTGTACTGTAAAACATTGTATAACGTTTTATGTAGTAGTTCATTATTATTAATAAATTATTATTTTGTCATTTTTGGTCTGGAATGAATTAATTCTATTTACATCATTCACTATGGGAAAAAATTGCTTTGTTTGTCGTCCATTTTGGTTGTCGAACCGACATCTAGAACAAATTAAGTTCGACAACCGAGGTTCCACTCTATCTTGAACTGTAGCAAAATATCTTTTTTCACTCACTCATCACAACACAGTACTATCATCACTACACAATACTATCACCACTACACTATAATATCGCTACATAGTACTATCAATACACAATTCTCATCCACTACAGTACTATCACCACTACAGAACACAATCACTATACAGTACTGTCACTAAACAACAGTCACTACACAATTTTATTATCACTACACAACAAAATGACTATACAGTACTATCAACACTAGGCAACACAATCACTACACAGTATTATCATCACTACACAACAGTCACTACACTATACTCTCATCACTACACAACTATCACTATACAACACATTCATCACTATACAATACTATCACTACCCTACACAATATTTCACTATGCAATACTGCAAAATACAATACTACACTGTGCAATACTTCACTACATATTACTACACTACACAATACTCTGCTATACTTCACAATACCACACTATGTAATACTACACTAAACAGTATTATGCTACACAATACTACACTACACTATGCAACACTACACTACACTATACTACACTATACAATGCTACACTACAAAGTACGACACAACACTATACTACATTATGCAATACTACACTACACAATACTAGACTACATAATACTACACTATGCAGTACAAGAGTTTGCATTGCTACACTACACAATACTACAAAATACTACACTTTGCAGTACTACACTACTCAATATTACACTGTACTCGAGTACATAATACTACACTATACAATGCTGCACTACAAAGTACTGCACTGCACTAAACAGTATTACACTACACAATACTACACTATGCAGTACTTCACTACACTATACTACACTATACAATGCTACACTACAAAGTACTACACTGCACAATACTACATTATGCAGTACTACACTACACAATATTAGACTACATAATACTACACTATACAATACTAGAGTATGCAATGCTACACTACACAATACTACAAAATGCTACACTATGCAGTACTATACTACACAATATTACACTATACTAGACTACATAATACTACACTATACAATGCTACACTACAAAGTACTGCACCACACAATACTACATTATGCAATACTGCACTACACAATACTAGACTACATAATACTACACTATACAGCACTGAAATACACAGATCCCACACAACACAATACTAGACTACATAATACTACACTATACAGTACTGAAATACACAATACCACACTACACAATGCAATACTACATTACTCACTGCAGTACTACATTACTCAACACAATACTTCACTACTAAATATTACAATACACAATACCACTCTGCATAATACTATGCTACACAATACCACTCTGCATAATACTATGCTACACAATACCACTCTGCATAATACTATGCTACACAATTCTACACTACTCACTACTACACTACATAATACCACACTGCACAATACTGTGCTACACATTACTACTCAATATTACACTGAACAATACCACACTACACAATACTATTCTACACAATACTACACTACTCAATATTACACCACACAGTACCACACTACACAATACTATGCTACACAATACTACACTACACAGAATTACACTATGCAATAGTACTCTGCACAAAACTCCTCTACATAATATTACACTATGCAATACTACACTACACTGCACAACACTACACTACACAATACAATACTGTACAGTACTAAACTACACAGTACAATAGTACAGTTATTGTGCCAGTCACAATCAATGGATGGTGGGCCAAGCCTCAACATCTACTTGTCATGAATGACTCAAATTCATGTCTTTTCCTAACCACCCAGGAGGTAGACATCTTGGTTCGTTTTTTTTACCGTGGTTTCCCCAGTAGGCCTAGTCCACTTTCTGGTGTTTTTCGTTTGTGCTTCATTTTTTTAGGAAAGAAAGAGGAGATGTTGCAGTAGTTGGTGTCACTTGTATATTCTCTTCATTTCTTTGTTTTGAAGAAACTGCATAGTTTGGAAAGCCAGCTTTTCTGTTTCGGAGCAGCAGAGTAGAAACCAACAGGAAAGGCTGGATGTTTGACTTTTGGGAACTTGAATGGAACATCAAACTTTTTGTCCAATGTACACTTAAGAATCTTAACCACCTGCTGTAAGGTCATCCTCTTTCTTGACTCCTCCACACAAAGCTTATGTACCAGGGACATGAGAGTAGCACGACATTCCTGGTCAGTCACTACATTGCTGACTTGTGCAAGGAGGATGCCATAAGAGTATATGTCAGAAGCAGGTGTGGTTGGTTCTCCATCAAAGAGTTCAGGAGCACGATGGAAGCACCGAAGACAAGCTGCTATAGTGTTTGTAAGGTTTATGGTATCACCCTTGAAGGTGGCACAGCCATAGTCAATAATACTGACGTCAAGAAGCTGGCTAGGTGTTGTCAAACTGCAGGAGATGACAATGTTATCTAACTTAATGTCGTTGTGAATGACACCAGCAGCATGGACTTCTCGTAAGCGCTGGGCGATGCAGAGAAGAATCTGAAGGAGCAGCTTGTCGTCTGTTGCACCACTGTTTACCAAATCATGAAAGTTAGTGGGTCCTGCGTAAGTGCTAACCAGGATCAAGGGTTTGTGGGAAACAGCCAGGAGACGTGGCGCTCCACCAGCTCCTTTCAAGTGACACATAAAGTCGACCTCCTTTTTGAACCCAATCTTAGTTTTAAAGTTATCTGCTTTGGCGACTTTAACTACCACCTTCGTATCCTTCCATTTGATGCACTTAGCGCGGCCGAACACGCCTTCACCAAGAGTGCATCCTTGCTCTTGAAGGAAGTAGACCCGTCCACGGTCACTCAGCTGGAGAGAATCCATTGTAGATGAAGACATTGAGACGATATATTCTTCTCTTTTTAGTCTGGATATGTTCCTCAGTTTTCAATTTGGATTGAAATGTTGGGAGGTACATTACCTAGATATGCAGTTTAGCTAATTGTAGTGATGTTGGAAGTTTATTACCTAGATGTACAGGTTAGTAAATTGCAGTGATGTTGGAGATATATTACCTAGATATACAGTTTAGTGAATTGTAGTGATGTTGGAGATATATTACCTAGATATACAGTTTAGTGAAATATAGTGATGTTGGAGGTGTAATGGTCATCACAGCAGTGAGTTTTTTTTTATATATTTTAATCATTCACTCTAAGCACTAAACCCATGGAGACTCGGTTCTCCATATGCAGACCTCCAGGTAAACGTATATTTATGTTGGCATTATTGTAGTGAAGATGTTGTTAGTGTGTTAGTGTTAGCAATTTCTTCATGTGAAGAATTATAAATAACTAGAGTTCTCAAGTTGTTCTTTCAACTATATATTGTTGGTTAAGCCTCATTTAGGCTACACAGTTCTGTTCGCCGTATTACAGAATGGATATAAATGCGCTGGAAATTGTACAAAGGAGGATGACAAAATTGATCCCATGTATCAGAAATCTTTCCAACGAGGATTGACTGAAGGCACTCTCTACAAAAGCGTAAAATTAGGGGGAGATATGACTGAGGAGTATAAATGGAAAATAGGAATAAGTGGCTGTAAATAACGTGCTAAAAATATGTAGCTAAGACAGGACTCGCAGCAATGGTTTCAAGTTGGAAAAACTGGGACTCAGAAGGATACAGGAAAGTACTGGTTTGATAATAAAGCTGTGGGTAAGTGGAACTCCCGAGAAGCGTCATTGAAGCTAAGACATTGTGTAGTTTTAAAAATAGGTTAGATAAATACATGAGTGGGTGTGGGTAGGTGTGAGTTAGACCTGATTAGCTTGTGTTCATAGGTCTGATGCAGTGCTCCTCCCTTCTTAAGTAGACGTGACTTGGACCTGACTAATTTGGGCCAGTGGCTTAGGCTGATACGAAATAGATGGAATGCTTGATTTTGAGCAATAGCTGTAAAATACATCTTCTGGCCATCTTTATACTTTCAGAACTGATGTGTTTTCCTTAAAGGAAACAATATCTTCAGGTTAGACTGTTATCATGTGTCCATTTTATTATTCAAACTGGTTTCAGTGAAATAATCAGAGAATGTGCCATCTGATCAGAAATAAGTCAGTGTTTGACTATATGGTTATCCTTGGCCTAATAATAATAATAATAATAATAATAATAATAATAATAATAATAATAATAATATTTATTTCTACAAGTACATGTACAAGGTATACACAAGGTACAGCTGTCAGCCTGGCTGACTGTGCTGTCAGTAGAGTTAGCCAGTCAGTATGAAAGAAATGAGGCAATAAGAAGATTAAAAATGGGAAATTTAGAATGGATTAAGGTTGTAGTGTGTGACGCAGTAAGTCAGAATAAAGGACTGAAAGAACTCATGATTTTGCTCATAACGTTTATAAAAGATAAAAAAGTGGAAAAACTTCAAAGAATGTAATAATTATAATGGAATAAGACTGTTGACCATACCAGGTAAAGTGTGTGTCAGGATTATGATCACTGACCATACCAGGTAAAGTGTGTGTCAGGATTATGATCACTGACCATACCAGGTAAAGTGTGTGTCAGGATTATGATCACTGACCATACCAGGTAAAGTGTGTGTCAGGATTATGATCACTGACCATACCAGGTAAAGTGTGTGTCAGGATTATGATCACTGACCATACCAGGTAAAGTGTGTGTCAGGATTATGATCACTGAAGTGATGGAAAGGACATAATATGCGTAACAAAAAAGAATGTGAATTCAGAAAATGGAAGGAATATTTGGATCATGTGTAAACACTAAAATACATAAGTGAAGATCACTTATGTAAATGAAAGCAGCACTTCGGTAGATTTATATGTTTGGAAAATATATATGAGAGATGTTAGTAGACTTACAGACGTAGTTAATCTAGGTAATGTTTTGAATTAAGTTATAATATACAAGAAAGACAGTAAATATTTACCCAAAAAACTGGGTCTTAGATAATGTTGTGTGATGTAACCTGTGGTCTTAAAGACATGTGATGTCACTAGTTTGGTCAAAAGATAATATATATATATATATACAAAGTAAGCCATCATGTAAACCAAGCATTAATGTAAACAGAGTTTTATTAACATACTATATTACAACTCTATAGTGTACACATGCACAAACATGTGTGATTTCTCTTACCTATCTTACCTATCTTTGTGTCATCGGCGAATTTGCTCATATCACTAGTAATTCCCTCATCAAGATCATTGAGATATATTATAAACAACAACGGGCCCAAGACTGATCCCTGTGGAACGCCACTTGTTACAGATCCCCACTCGGATTTAACCCCATTTATGGACACTCTCTGCTTCCTGTCAGTGAGCCATGACTCGATCCACGAGAGCACTTTTCCCCCAATGCCATGAGCTGCCACTTTCTTTAACAGTCTATGGTGCGGAACTCTATCAAAAGCCTTACTAAAATCTAAGTAAATAATATCAAATTCTTTATCGTGGTCAACAGCCTCAAAAGCTTTACTGAAGAAAGTTAATAAATTAGTTAGACAAGACCGGCCTCTTGTGAATCCATGCTGAGTATCATTAATCAAGCTATGCTTATCGAGATGGCTTCTTATAATCTCAGCTATAATTGACTCTAGTAATTTGCCTACAATTGAGGTCAGGCTTATTGGGCGGTAATTTGACGGTAACGACTTGTCCCCTGTTTTAAAAATAGGAATTATATTAGCCATCTTCCACATATCAGACACTACACCTGTTTCAAGAGATAAATTAAAAATATTAGTTAATGGTTCACAGAGTTCCATTTTGCATTCCTTAAGAACCCTTGAAAAAACCTCATCAGGACCCGGCGACTTATTTTGCTTCAGTCGGTCTATCTGCTTCACAACCATTTCACTAGTGACTGTGATGTTACATAATTTATCTTCTTCTGGCCCACTATAAAAATTAATTACTGGAATATTGTTAGTGTCTTCCTGTGTAAAAACTGAGAGAAAATAATTATTTAAAATCGAGCACATTTCATTCTCTTTGTCAGTAAGGTGCCCATAGTAATTTTTAAGGGGACCTATCTTATCTCTAACTTTTGTTCTATAGACCTGGAAAAAACTTTTTGGGTTAGTTTTAGAATCCCTAGCAACTTTAATTTCACAGTCCCTTTTAGCTTTTCTTATCCCCTTTTTAATGTCCCTCTTAATGTCAATATACTGATTCATAAGATGACCCTCACCTCTTTTGATGCGCCTATAAATTCCTTTCTTATGCCCTAGTAGATATTTGAGCCTATTATTCATCCATTTTGGGTCATTTCTATTTGATCTAATTTCTTTATATGGGATAAACGTTCTTTGAGCAGCATGTATAGTGTTCAGAAAACTGTCATATTGATAGCTCTCTTCGTTACCCCAGTCAACAGATAAGTGTTCACTAAGCCCATCGTAATCTGCTAAGCGAAAATCTGGGACTGTTACTGAGTTATCGCTACTATCGTACTTCCATTCAATGCTAAATGTAATTGATTTGTGGTCGCTAGCACCCAGTTCCTCTGAAATTTCTAAATTATTAACAAGGGATTCATTGTTTGCCATAAGTAAGTCAAGCAGGTTATTTCCCCTTGTAGGTTCTGTCACAAACTGCTTCAAAAAACAATCCTGAACTACTTCTAAGAAGTCGTATGATTCTAAATTCCCAGTCAAGAAATTCCAATCAATATGACTAAAGTTAAAGTCTCCTAGAATTACTACATTATCGTGCCTTGTGGCCTTAACAATTTCCTCCCATAGTAGTCTCCCTTGGTCCCTATCTAAGTTTGGGGGACGGTATATCACTCCTAAAATCAATTTTTCATGCCCCTCTGAAAATTCTATCCAAACAGACTCTGTATGTGTTACTTCAGACTTAATACCCGTTTTTATGCAACAGTTCAAGCGATCTCGGACATACAATGCCACCCCACCCCCCTTCCCGATACTTATATCTACTTGGAACAATTTAAAACCCTGAATATGACATTCTGCAGGCATGTCCCGACTTTTTGAATTAAACCACGTCTCAGTTAAGGCAAATACATCAATGTTACCTGCACTAGCAACTAATCTCAACTCGTCCATCTTATTCCTAGCACTACGGCAATTAGCATAATAAACATTGAGAGATTCTCCTTTCTCTTTACCCTTCCTGCTGATTTCTATTTTTCTACTAAACCTATTACTGTCCTTATCACCCAAGGTCCCTGGCTTTTCAATATCTACCTCGTTCTTATTATTACTAGTTCCCCTAGAACTCGTAATATTACTACACTGGGACTTCACTGTTTTCCTGCCAAAACCCATAGCACTAACTATTCCTAGTTTAAAGACCTAACTGCTCCCTCCACTGCAGTTGCCAGTGCTACCACCCCAGACCTAGATAAGTGAACCCCATCCCTGGCATACATGTCATTTCTGCCATAGAAGAGGTCCCAGTTGTCAATGAATGTTACCGCATTTTCCTTACAGTATTTGTCCAGCCAGCAATTGACACCAATTGCCCTGGACAACCATTCATTTCCAACTCCTCTCCTTGGCAAAATACCACATATGAGAGGGTTTCCACCCTTACTCCTAATTATTTCTATTGCTGACCTATACCTGCTAATCAGGTCTTCACTCCTACGTCTGCCAACATCGTTGCCACCAGCACTGAGACAGATAATAGGATTGCTCCCATTACCTCTCATGATGTCATCCAGACGGCTAACAATATCCTCCATCCCAGCCCCAGGAAAGCAAACTCTCTGTCTCCTACTCCTGTCCTTCAAGCAGACACACACACACACACACACACACACACACACACACACACACACACACACACACACACACACACACACACACACACACACCAACGTAAATACTCACATGAACATGAATTCACATGAAAAACACACATAAAAAGAAGAATAGACATGGAAGGAAACGCACACATGAAAAGAGTACCAATGAATGAGAACGAACATAAACCGATAACACAAATAAACAAAGCAAACATGAATTAAAAATTTGCATGAACATAATGCACACATATGAACTGATAATACACATAATCTGAAACAAGGATATAAACATGGATAGATAAAACTCGCAAGAAACAACAACACACACTAATGAACAGCCAACACACACATTGACAAGCAATACACAGGGACAAGCAACACTCACTTTAACGCATAACACACACACTTATGAGCAAGTAACACCTATATAAACACGAAACACACACACACACATATGGACAGATAACACACATGAGCAGATAAACAAACAGGAAAAACAAAGACAAACACATGTACAGGTAACACACTCATGAACAGATACATATGAACGGATACATACACTTAAACAAATAATACACATAAATAAAACGTTAGTCATCAATAAATAACACAGTTCCTAAAAAAATATAAAATATAAAGTACTGTTATTTATCCGGTGAAAATTTATCACCTCTCGTAGACATGATATTGTTGACAAATGAATAATATTATGTAATAAATTAAGTCTTGCTCAATCTTTCTCCAGAATTTGTACATAATTTATATGTTGCTACATAAATGTTTTGTAGAAAACTTAAGTTCGTAAATAAACACAGTAATAATAATATAAGTACAATTAACAAAATACATGTAAAAAGTGAGATGAACCCCAGGAAGGCTTGAACAGCTGACACTACTGTCTGTGGTGATTGATGACACAACTGTTTATGGTGATTGATGAGACAACTGTCTGTGGTGATTGATGGCACAACTCTTTGTGGTGATTGATGACACTACTGTCTGTGGTGATTGATGGCACAACTGCCTGTCGTGATTAATGACACTACTGTCTGTGGTGATTGATGACACTACTGTCTGTTGCGATTGATGACACAACTGTTTGTGGCGATTGATGACAACTGTTTGTGGTGATTGATGACACAACTGTTTGTGGTGATTGATGACAACTGTTTTTGGTGATTGATGACACAACTGTTTGTAGTGATTAATGACACAACTGTTTGTGGTGATTGATGACACAACTGTCTGTGGTGATTGATGACAACTGTTTGTGGTGATTGACGACACAACTGTTTGTGGTGATTGACGACACAACTGTTTGTGGTGATTGATGACACAACTGTTTGTGGTGATTGATGACGCAACTGTTAGTGGTGATTGATGACACAACTGTGATTGATGACAAAACTGTTTGTGGTGATTGATGACAACTGTCTGTGGTGATTGATGGCACAACTGTTTGTGGTGATTGATGGCACAACTGTTTGTGGTGATTGATGACACAACTGTCTGTGGTGATTGATGACAACTGTTTGTGGTGATTGATGGCACAACTGTTTGTGGTGATTGATGACACAACTGTTTGTGGTGATTGACGACAACTGTGGTGATTGATGACACAACTGTTTGTGGTGATTGATGACACAA
The DNA here is from genome assembly GCF_038502225.1 of Cherax quadricarinatus. Classification (NCBI taxonomy): domain Eukaryota; kingdom Metazoa; phylum Arthropoda; class Malacostraca; order Decapoda; family Parastacidae; genus Cherax; species Cherax quadricarinatus. The sequence goes on along the minus strand of NC_091297.1, from coordinate 34,227,042 downwards.
CTGTTAGTGGTGATTGATGACAACTGTTTGTGGTGATTGATGACAAAACTGTTTGTGGTGATTGATGCCACAACTGTCTGTGGTGATTGATGACACAACTGTTTGTGATGATTGATGGCACAACTGTTTGTGGTGATTGATGGCACAACTGTTTGTGGTGATTGATGACAACTGTCTGAGGTGATTGATGGCACAACTGTTTGTGGTGATTGATGACAGAACTGTTTGTGGTGATTGATGACAACTGTTTGTGGTGATTCATGGTACAACTGTTTGTGGTGATTGACGACACAACTGTCTATGGTGATTGATGACAACTGTTTGTGGTGATTCATGGTACAACTGTTTGTGGTGATTGATGACAAGTGTTTGTGGTGATTGATGGCACAACTGTTTGTGGTGATTGATGACACAACCGTTTGTGGTGATTGATGACACAACTGTCTGTGGTGATTGATGACAACTGTTTTTGGTGATTGATGACAACTGTTTGTGGTGATTGATGACAACAGTTTGTGGCAATTGACACAACTGTTTGTGGTGATTGATGGCACAACTGTTTGTGGTGATTGATGGCACAACTGTTTGTGGTGATTGATGGCACAACTGTTTGTGGTGATTGATGACAACTGTGGTGATTGATGACATAACTGTCTGTGGTGATTGATGACATAACTGTCTGTGGTGATTGATGACATAACTGTCTGTGGTGATGGCACAATTGCTTGTGATTGACACAACTGTTTGAGGTGATTGATGGCACAACTGTCTGTGGTGATTGATGACTCAACTGTCTCTGGTGATTGATGACAACTGTCTGTGGTGATTGATGACATAACTGTTTGTGGTGATTGACGACACAACTGTCTGTGGTGATTGATGACACAACTGTTTGTGGTGATTGATGACAACTGTTTGTGGTGATTGATGGCACAACTGTGTGTGGTGATTGATGACACAACTGTTTGTGGTGATTGATGACAACTGTTTGTGGTGATTGACGAAACAACTGTTTGTGGTGATTGCTGACAACTGTCTGTGGTAATTGATGGCACAACTGTCTGTGGTGATTGATGGCACAACTGTTTGTGGTGATTGATGACACAACTGTTTGTGATTGATGACACAACTGTCTGTGGTGATTGATGACAACTGTTTGAGGTGATTGATGACACAACTGTTTGTGGTGATTGATGACAACTATCTGTGGTGATTGATTGCAAAACTGTTTGTGGTGATTGATGACAACTGTTTGTGTTGATTGATGACACAACTGTTTGTGGTGATTGATGACACAACTGTCAAGGTGATTGATTACACAACTGTTTGTGGTGATTGATGGCACAACTGTTTGTAGTGATTGATGACAACTGTTTGTGGTGATTGATGACACAACTGTTTGTTGTGATTGATGACAACTGTTTGTGGTGATTGATGACACAACTGTTTGTGGTGATTGATGACAAAACTGTTTGTGGTGATTGATGACAAAACTGTCTGTGGTGATTGATGACACAACTGTTTGTGGTGATTGATGGCACAACTGTCTGTGGTGATTGATGACATAACTGTCTGTGGTGGTTGATGACATAACTGTCTGTGGTGATTGATGGCACATCTGTTTGTGGTGATTGATGACAACTGTTTGTGGTGATTGATGACTCAACTGTCTGTGGTGATTGATGACAACTGTCTGTGGTGATTGATGAAACAACTGTTTGTGGTGATTGATGACAACTGTTTGTGGTGATTGATGACAACTGTTTGTGGTGATTGATTGTTCAACTGTTTGTGGTGATTGATGACAACTGTTTGTGGTGATTGATTGTTCAACTGTCTGTGGTGATTGATGACAACTGTTTGTGGTGATTGATGGCACAAATGTTTGTGGTGATTGATGACACAAGTTAAGAGTGCAGATCTGAAGGTAGGAAATCGCTTCTCTGTTCTCCAGGATGAATGTACTTCAGTGGCCAGTGAAGGTAAGGGTACTACTGCCCCTGCTAATGAAGGTAAGCGCATTCTTGTGGTTGGTGACTCTCAGGTAAGATATGTTGATCGTGCTTTTTGTAATAGGAATAAGAAGATGAGAGATAGAGTGTGCTTCCCTGGAGCTGGTGTTGGGGACATTGTCAACAGACTGGATAATATCATGTCAGGTAATGGGAACAAGCCCATTATCTGTCTCAGTGCTGGTGGAAATGATATTGGGAAGGGTAGGAGAGAAGAGCTGCTAGATAAGTACAGGTCAGCTATAGATTTCATTAAGTCTAAGGGAGGGATCCCAATCATATGTAGCATCTTGCCTAGAAGGGGAGTAGGAAATGAATGGTTGTCTAGGGCAATTGGTGTAAATTGCTGGCTAGACAGATACTGCAAGGAACTTGCAATCCCATTCATTGACAACTGGAACAACTTTTATGGCAAACATGATATGTATGCAAGGGATGGGGTTCATCTCTCTGGGGCAGGGGTGGTAGCACTTGCAGACTCGATTGAGAAGGCCATTGGTGAAATGCCTATGATTTTAAACTGATGGAAGATAGAGGTATGGGTGTGTGTGGGAAACAAGCAGGTTGCAACACTAGGGTTGGAAACAGTAAATGTATAAAAGGCATTCAGCATGAAGTTATAAATAAAGACAATAGAACAGGTCAGCAAACAAAGGGGGACAGCAGAGGGCAGCAAGGGACTAGCTCCCTTAAGGTTTACTATACTAATAGCAGGAGTGTTAGAAATAAGATAGATGAGCTAAGATTAATTGCAAGTGCAGGAAACATAGATATTATTGCTATAACAGAGACCTGGCTCAATCTGAAAGATAGAGAGATGCCCTCTGAATGTCACATACAAGGCTATAAATTATTCCACACTGACAGGGTCAACAGGAAAGGTGGTGGAGTAGCGATGTATGTCAGAGACAATTTAAATTGTTGTGTTAGACAAGATATTAAATTAGAAGCGTCAGCCACTGAATCTGTTTGGTTACAGCTTCTCGAGGGCCGAGAAAAACTAATTTTGGGTGTGATTTACAGGGCCCCAAATCTTGATAGGGAGTGCAGTAAACTTCTATGGGACGAAATTCGTAAGGCATCTACATACGAAAATGTTGTGCTAATGGGAGATTTCAACTATAGACAGATTGACTGGAGCAATTTGACAGGAAATTTAGAGTCGGGTGACTTTCTTGATACGATCCAGGATTGTTTTTTAAAACAGTTTGTGACAGAGCCAACTAGGGGAAATAACCTCCTTGACTTGGTTCTTGCCAGTAGGGAAACACTAATTAATAATCTTGAGGTTAATGATGAGCTTGGGGAGAGTGATCACAAATCACTCAGTTTTAACATATCATGGAATTCCCCTAATAATGGCAATCAAGTCTCCGTCCCTGACTTTCGCTTGGCTGATTTCATAGGACTGAAAAATTACTTAGGTGGGATGAACTGGAATGACCTGACTAGGGGTCAGGTAGGTGGTGATGGTTGCCGATATGATGCTTTCCAGGGCATAGTTCTAGCTGCTCAGTCAAATTATGTTCCAAATAGGGAAATCAGATCAAACAAAAATGATCCTAAATGGATGAACAATAGATTAAAATATCTGATTGGTCAAAAGAGAGGCATATATAGGCAAATCAAAAGAGGAGAGGGGCAATTAAGAAATCGATATATTCAGTTAAAGAGAGAAATAAAAAAGGGAATTAGAAAAGCAAATAGAGATTATGAGGTTAAAGTTGCAAGAGAATCGAAGACTAACCCAAAAGGATTCTTTCAGGTATACAGAAGTAAGATCAGGGACAAGATAGGCCCACTCAAAAGTTCCTCGGGTCAGCTCACTGACAGTGATAAGGAAATGTGTAGAATTTTTAACACATACTTCCTCTCAGTTTTTACACAGGAGGATACCAGCGATATTCCAGTAATGATAAATTATGTAGAACAGGACGATAATAAACTGTGCACTATTAGGGTCACAAGTGACATGGTCCTTAGGCAAATAGATAAATTAAAACCTAACAAATCCCCAGGCCCTGATGAACTGTATGCAAGGGTTCTAAAGGAATGTAAGGAGGAGCTTAGCACACCTTTGGCTAATCTTTTCAACATATCACTACAAACTGGCATGGTGCCAGATAAGTGGAAAATGGCAAATGTGATACCTATTTTCAAAACAGGTGACAGGTCCTTAGCTTCGAACTATAGACCAATAAGCCTAACCTCCATAGTGGGAAAATTTATGGAATCAATAATTGCCGAGGCAGTTCGTAGCCACCTTGAAAAGCATAAATTAATCAACGAATCTCAGCATGGTTTTACAAAGGGGCGTTCCTGCCTTACGAATTTATTAACTTTTTTCACTAAGGTATTTGAGGAGGTAGATCATGGTAATGAATATGATATTGTGTATATGGACTTCAGTAAGGCTTTTGACAGGGTCCCACATCAGAGACTATTGAGGAAAATTAAAGCACATGGAATAGGAGGAGAAATTTTTTCCTGGATAGAGGCATGGTTGACAAATAGGCAGCAGAGAGTTTGCATAAATGGGGAGAAATCAGAGTGGGGAAGCGTCACGAGCGGTGTTCCACAGGGGTCAGTGTTGGGCCCCCTGCTGTTCACAATCTACATAAACGACATAGATGAGGGCATAAAGAGCGACATCGGCAAGTTTGCCGATGACACCAAAATAGGCCGTCGAATTCATTCTGACGAGGACATTCGAGCACTCCAGGAAGATTTGAATAGACTGATGCAGTGGTCGGAGAAGTGGCAGATGCAGTTTAATATAGACAAATGCAAAGTTCTAAATGTTGGACAGGACAATAACCATGCCACATATAAACTAAATAATGTAGATCTTAATATTACGGATTGCGAAAAAGATTTAGGAGTTCTGGTTAGCAGTAATCTGAAACCAAGACAACAGTGCATAAGTGTTCGCAATAAAGCTAATAGAATCCTTGGCTTCATATCAAGAAGCATAAATAATAGGAGTCCTCAGGTTGTTCTTCAACTCTATACATCCTTGGTTAGGCCTCATTTAGATTATGCTGCACAGTTTTGGTCACCGTATTACAGAATGGATATAAATTCTCTGGAAAATGTACAAAGGAGGATGACAAAGATGATCCCATGTATCAGAAACCTTCCCTATGAGGATAGACTAAGGGCCCTGAAACTGCACTCTCTAGAAAGACGTAGAATTAGGGGGGATATGATTGAGGTTTATAAGTGGAAGACAGGAATAAATAAAGGGGATGTAAATAGTGTGCTGAAAATATCTAGCCTAGACAGGACTCGCAGCAATGGTTTTAAGTTGGAAAAATTCAGATTCAGGAGGGATATAGGAAAGTACTGGTTTGGTAATAGAGTTGTGGATGAGTGGAACAAACTCCCAAGTACCGTTATAGAGGCCAGAACGTTGTGTAGCTTTAAAAATAGGTTGGATAAATACATGAGTAGATGTGGGTGGGTGTGAGTTGGACCTGATAGCTTGTGCTAACAGGTCGGTTGCCGTGTTCCTCCCTTAAGTCAATGTGACCTGACCTGACTAGGTTGGGTGCATTGGCTTAAGCCGGTAGGGACTTGGACCTGCCTCGCATGGGCCAGTAGGCCTTCTGCAGTGTTCCTTCGTTCTTATGTTCTTATGTTAACTGTCTGTGGTGATTGATGACACAACTGTTTGTGGTGATTGATGGCACAGCTGTTTGTGGTGTTTGATGACAACTGTTTGTGGTGTTTGATGAAACTGTGGTGATTGATGACAACTGTTTGTGGTGATTGATGACACAACTGTTTGTGGTGATTGATGGCACAGCTGTTTGTGGTGTTTGATGACACTGTGGTGATTGATGAAACTGTGGTGATTGATGACACAACTGTCTGTGGTGATTGATGGCACAACTGTCTGTGGTGATTGATGACACAACTGTCTGTGGTGATTGATGACACAACTGTCTGTGGTGATTGATGACTCAACTGTCTGTGACGTTTGATGGCACAACTGTCTGTGGTGATTGATGACACTACTGTCTCTGGTGATTGATAACACAACTGTCTGTGGTGATTGATGACACAACTGTCTGTGGTGATTGATGACACAACTGTCTGTGGTGATTGATGACAACTGTCTGTGGTGATTGATGACACAACTGTTTGTGGTGATTCATGGTACAACTATTTGTGGTGATTCATGGTACAACTGTTTGTGGTGATTGACGACACAACTGTCTGTGGTGATTGATGACAACTGTTTGTGGTGATTGATGACAACTGTTTGTGGTGATTGATGGCACAACTGTTTGTGGTGATTGATGACACAACTGTTTGTGGTGATTGATGACACGTCTGTGGTGATTGATGACAACTGTTTGTGGCGATTGATGACAACTGTTTGTGGCGATTGATGACAACTGTTTGTGGTGATTGATGGCACAACTGTTCGTGGTGATTGATGGCACAACTGTTTGTGATTGATGACAACTGTCTGTGGTGATTGATGACATAACTGTCTGTGGTGATTGATGACCTAACTGTCTGTGGTGATTGATGGCACAACTGTTTGTGGTGATTGATGACACAACTGTTTGTGGTGATTGATGGCACAACTGTCTGTGGTGATTGATGACTCAACTGTCTGTGGTGATTGATGACAACTGTCTGTGGTGATTGATGACATAACTGTGGTGATTGATGACAACTGTTTGTGGTGATTGATGACAACTGTCTGTGGTGATTGATGGCACAACTGTCTGTGGTGATTGATGGCACAACTGTTTGCGGTGATTGATGACACAACTGTCTGTGGTGATTGATGACAACTGTTTGTGGTGATTGATGGCACAACTGTTTGTGGTGATTGATGACACAACTGTGGTGATTGATTGCAAAACTGTTTGTGGTGATTGATGACACAACTGTCTGTGGTGATTGATGACACAACTGTTTGTGGTGATTGATGACACAACTGTCTGTGGTGATTGATTACACAACTGTTTGTGGTGATTGATGGCACAACTGTTTGTGGTGATTGATGACACAACTGTTTGTGGTGATTGATGACAACTGTTTGTGGTGATTGATGACAACTGTTTGTTATTGATGACAACTGTTTCTGGTGATTGATGACACAACTGTTTGTGGTGATTGATGACACAACTGTTTGTGGTGATTGATGTCACAACTGTTTGTGGTGATTGATGACACAACTGTCTGTGGTGATGACACAACTGTTTGTGGTGATTGATGACACAACTGTTTGTGGTGATTGATGACACAACTTCTCTGTGGTGATTGATGACAACTGTCTGTGGTGATTGATGACACAACTGTTTGTGGTGATTGATGACACAACTGTTTGTGGTGATTGATGACAACTGTTTGTGGTTAATGATGGTGCAACTGTTTGTGGTGATTGATGACAACTGTCTGTGGTGATTGATGACACAACTGTCTGTGGTGATTGATGGCACAAATGTTTGTGGTGATTGATGACACAACTGTCTGTGGTCATTGATGGCACAACTGTATGTGGTGATTGATGACACAACTGTTTGTGGTGATTGATGACACAACTGTTTGTGGTGATTGATGACACAACTGTCTGTGGTGATTGATGACAATTGTTTGTGGTGATTGATGAAACAACTGTTTGTGGTGATTGATGACACAACTGTCTGTGGTGATTGATGGCACAACTGTCTGTGGTGATTGATGGCACAACTGTTTGTGGTGATTGATGACACAACTGTTTGTGATTGATGACACAACTGTCTGTGATCACACAACTGTGTGGTGATTGATGACAACTATCTGTGGTGATTGATGACAAAACTGTTTGTGGTGATTGATGACACAACTGTCTGTGGTGATTGATGACAACTGTGGTGAATGATGACACAACTGTTTGTGGTGATTGATGACACAACTGTTTGTGGTGATTGATGACACAACTGTGGTGATTGATGACAACTGTTTGTGGTGATTGATGGCACAGCTGTCTGTGGTGATTGATGACACAACTGTTTGTGGTGATTGATGAAACTGTGGTGATTGATGGCAACTGTCTGTGGTGATTGATGGCACAACTGTCTGTGATTGATGACACAACTGTCTGTGGTGATTGATGACTCAACTGTGTGACGTTTGATGGCACAACTGTGTGGTGATTGATGACACTACTGTCTCTGGTGATTGATGACAACTGTCTGTGGTGATTGATGACACAACTGTCTGTGGTGATTGATGACACAACTGTTTGTGATGATTGATGACAACTGTATGTGGTGATTGATGACTCAACTGTCTGTGGTGATTGATGACTCAATTGTCTGTGGTGATCCATGACTCAACTGTCTTTGGTGATTTATGACGCAACTGTCTGTGATGATTGATAACTCAACTGCCTGTGATGATTGATGACACAACTGTCTGTGATGATTGATGACACAACTGTCTGTGGTGATTGATGACACAACTATCTGTGTTGATTGATGGCGCAACTGTCTGTGGTGATTGATGACACAACTGTCTGTGATGATTGATGACAACTGTCTGTGATTGATGACTCAACTGCCTGTGGTGATTGATGACACAACTGTCTGTGGTGATTGATGGCACAACTGTCTGTGGTGATCCATGACTATTCTGTCTGTGGTGATTGATGACTCAACTGTCTGTGGTGATCCATGACTCAACTGTCTGTGGTGATTAATGACTCAACTGCGTGTTGTGATTGATGACGCAACTGTCTGTGGTGATTGATGACTCAACTGTCTGTGGTGATTGATGAGACAACTGTCTGTGGTGATTGATGACGCAACTGTCAGTGGTGACCCATGACTAAACTGTCTGTGGTGATTGATGACTCATCTCTCTGTGGTGATCCATGACCCAATTGTCTGTGGTGATTGATGACTCAACTGTCTTTGGTGATTGATGACGCAACTGTCTGTGGTGATTGATGACACAACTGTCTGTGGTGATTGATGACTCAACTGTCATTGGTGATCCATGACTAAACTGTCTGTGGTGATTGATGACTCTGTCTGTGGTGAGTGTTGACTCAACTGTCCCTGGTGATTAATGACTCAACTGTCATTGGTGACCCATGACTAAACTATCTGTGGTGATCCATGACCCAATTGTCTGTAGTGATTGATGACGAAACTGTCTGTGGTGATTTATGACACAACTGTCTGTGGTGATTGATGACTCAACCGTCTGTGGTGATCCATGACGCAACTGTCTGTGGAGATTGATGACAACTGTTTGTTGTGAATGATAACTTAACTGTCTGTGGTGAGTGATGATTCAACTGTCTGTGGTGATGAATGACGCAACTTGACCACCTCGTCTCATTCTGCCATTTCTTTTCTCAAATCTTCTTCGAGCTTCTGTTTCCTTATTGTCGAGTATAATAATCATAAATTAAACTGTCTTATGAGATTTTTAGTAGACAGCGGCAACAATATTTTTCGTTCTTTACTTATACGTCATCTGAAATAATGATATATTATTGTTCACTATTTTCATAAATATTTTATATTCTCAACAGTAATAAAGGTCATGATATTTTCTGACGATAATGCATGTATAATGTATGTATATAAATCTTATACCTTAATCATTGTATTTGATAAAGTTCACTAACAGTTCCATGTTAACACATTCTCCACTTAATGGAAAACGGGAAAAGTGTTAATTAATGCAGTAAGTGAATCCAGATTTAAATTGAAAATTTAGGAAAATGTCTGAAACATCTTGGGAACATGTGTAGGAACATGCGAAGGAACACGTGTAGGAATATGTGTAGAAACATGTGTAGGATCATGAATAAGAACATGTGTAGGAACATGTGTAGGAACATGTGTGAGAGCATATGTAGGGACATGTGTAGGAATATGAATAGTAACATGTGTAGGAACATGTGTAGGAAAATGTCTAGGAATATGTGCAGGAATATGTCTAGGAACATGTGCAGGAACATGTGTAGGAACATGTGTTGGAACATGTGTAGGAACATGTGTAGGAACATGTATAGGAACATGTCTAGGAACATGTCTAGAAACATGTCTAGGAACATGTCTAGAAACATGTCATGGAACATGTCACTTATAGGTGAATTAACTAAACTTACTGATAGAAACAGAAAATGTATAGTGTCATAAAAACTTAATCTACCGCATCGTAGAAGACATAAAGGTTGAAGCTGGACACAGTTAATTTGGTTATTATTTCATGATCATAAAAAGCTGCTCTAAGGTGCACTATGACCACCAACAAACCTTGAAAGCAGCGAGCGGATGGATTCCTGGATACATGAACCTTAGCAAGGCAAGAATACATGCAGTTGAGGCTGACCTTGGGTAAGTGGGGAAGGGAAGATATCCGGCGGTAGACGGAAGGATTCCTGGATACATGATCCTGGGTACGGCAAGAATACCGCCGACTTTGGGGAAGTGGGGAAGGGAGTCCATCTGAGGTGACATAAGTGGACTCCTGGAGACACTGATCCGTGGAAGGAACCGCCGACCTTAGGCAAGTGGGTAAGGGAAGACATCTGGGAGCGAGCGGATGGATTCCTGGATACATGAACTTGAGGAAGGTTGTTGTTGAGGCTGACCTTAGGTAAGTGGGGAAGGGGAGACATCCGGAGCGAGCGGATGGATTCCTGGATACATGAACCTGGGTAAGGCATGAATACATGCAGTTGAGGCTGACCTTGGGTAAGTGGGGAAGGGAAGATATCCGGCGGTAGACGGAAGGATTCCTGGATACATGAACCTGGGTAAGGCATGAATACATGCAGTTGAGGCTGACCTTGGGTAAGTGGGGAAGGGAAGATATCCGGCGGTAGACGGATGAATTCCTGGATACATGAACCTGGGTAAGGCATGAATACATGCAGTTGAGGCTGACCTTGGGTAAGTGGGGAAGGGGAGACATCCGGGAGCGAACGGATGGATTCCTAGATACATGAACCTGGGGACAGCAAGAATACAGGTTGGTGAGGCTGACCTTAGGTAAGTGAGGAAGGGAAAACATCCGGAGGAGGACGGATGGATTCCTGGATACATCAACCTGGGGACGGCTGAGGCTGGAAGGCAGAGAGAGAAAGAGAGGCGAGGCTGACCTTAGGGAAGTGAGGAAGGGGAGACATCCGGGGGCCCACGGATGGATTCCTGGACACATGAACCTGGGGAAGGCGAGGGGGGGGGGACCTTAAAGACGAACCACTGGCCTCCACGTGGCAAGGTCTGGTAACTCAGAGATAACTCTGAGGCTGACAGTGGTCGCAAATATATTATAATTCATTATAATATACTATAATATTTTATAGTATAATTTATTACTATTTGTTATTTTAAATTCATGACTTGGTAATTTGGATTCAAAAGCGTTAACCAGCCTCCCTGACAGTAGCATCGAAGGTGTTATTCTGACTTCAGCCTCCCTGACAGTAGCATCGAAGGTGTTATTCTGACTTCAGCCTCCCTGACAGTAGCATGTGTGACTTCAGCCTCCCTGACAGTAGCATCGAAGGTGTTATTCTGACTTCAGCCTCCCTGACAGTAGCCATGGTGGCATCTCGCTGGTGCCACCCACGTTATCATAATCTGAAAAAATCCCCCCACAAAAAATACTTTCATCATTCAGCACTTTCACCTCACTCACACATAATCACTGTCTTTGCAGAGGCGCTCAGATACAATAGTTTAGAAGCATATGTGAAGTAATATATGATATCCCTCTAAACTGGGTAAAACTGGTCAGTTAACAAGACCTGATTTAAAATTAAGTCCATTCTTATATTTTCTCTGTACGTTTAAAGATACATTTTTCATTTATGTTAATGTAAAAATTAATAACCATGTTCAAAGGAGCCTTAGAAAACTTATCTAACCTTTAAGTTTACAATTTAATAATAAACAAACACAATGAAATACATTTTTTTCTGTTAGGTTCAGAATGATTTCTGCGAAATTATTGCACACACACAAACTTTCACTTGCCTTATTCGGCAAGTAACTTTCAGTAAGAGCATACTAACACATACACAAACTTTCACTTGCCGAATAAGCCAAGTGTAAGTTTGTGTATGTGTTAGTATGCTGTTATTGAAAGTTACTGTACTTTTCTTTTATGTTACTTATTACAACCCAGGAGCCCCAAAGGCCTGTTATCCTGGGTGTAAAGGGAGCAAAATAAACACAGCAGAAAAACTTTTGACTTGCGTTATCCTTCATCATTTTAGAACAGATGTACACTATATACACTATGTACAACACTAGGTATTAGTGCACTCCACGGTAAGCAAGGCAGAATAGAAGCCACTAGAGAGCAGACCGTGCTTCAACCAGCTCTAGAGTGGGAATGAGAAGGGCAGACAGGCGAGTGGTACCCACAACACCTCTGCGATTGCCAAAACCATCTTCTCATTGGCTGGAACCTGGGTACTGGTTGAACGACGGGGCCCCATCATCAACCCTTAGTACCTGGTTCGCTGGTTGGGGGAGATAGCCTTAAAATGAGGGTGTGTACATGCGCCGAATAAAGGTTACGTACTCTTTGCATGCCACATTACTGTATTTGTAAGTTGTTCAGCTGTTGTTGCTTGTTGTTGCTCCGCTTTTGCGCAATACTTTGTTGTTCTTTCACGGTGACGTGCATGCTGTGTTGACGTGCATGCTGTGTTGACGTGCTTGCTGTGTTGACGTGCTTGCTGTGTTGACGTGCTTGCTGTGTTGACGTGCTTGCTGTGTTGACGTGCTTGCTGTGTTGACGTGCTTGCTGTGTTGACGTGCTTTCTGTGTTGACGTGCTTGCTGTGTTGACGTCTTGCTGTGTTGACGTACTTTCTGTGTTGATATGCTTGCTGTGTTGCCGTGCTTGCTGTGTTGTTAAAGTGAAGTAAAGGTTCAACACTGCTAGTTACTGCAAGCACTTCAAACTTACCCACAACACCTTACACAACAGTGTCTCCCACACTGGCATGACTGTCTCCCCAGGCAGGTATGTAGTGTCTCCCACACTGGCATGACTGTCTCCCCAGGCAGGTATGTAGTGTCTCCCACACTGGCATGACTGTCTCTCCAGGCAGGTATATTGTGTCTCCCATATTGTCATTACTGTCTCCCTAGGCAGGTATCTTGTGTCTCCCACTCTGGCATTACTGTCTCTCCTGGCAGGTATCTTCTGTCTCCCACACTTGCATTATTGCTCTCACGCATGCCAGCATGCTTGAAGTCCAAGTCCCTCGCACACAAAACCTCCTTTACCCCCTCCCTCCAACCCTTCCTAGGCCGACCCTTACCCCGCCTTCCCTCCACCACAGATTTATACACTCTCGAAGTCATTCTGATTTGTTCCATTCTATCTACATGTCCGAACCACCTCAACCCCTTCTCATCCCTCTGGATAATAGTTTTGGTAATCCCACACCTTCTCCTAATTTCCAAACTACGAATTCTCTGCATTATATTCACACCACACGTTGCCCTCAGACATGACATCTCCACTGCCTCCAGCATCCTCCTCGTTGCAACATTCATCACACATTCCACAGACCCATACAAGAGTGTTGGTACAACTATACCTCATACATTCCCCTTTTTGCTTCCATGGACAAAGTTCTTTGTCTCCACAGACTCCTAAGTGCACCGCTCACCCTTTTCCCCTCATCAATTCTATGATTCACCTCGTCCTTCATAGACCCATCTGCTGACACGTCCACTCCTAAATATCTGAATACATTCACCTCCTCCATACTCTCTCCCTCCAATCTGATATCCAATATATCGTCACCTAATCTTTTTATCCTCATAACCTTACTCTTTCCTATATTCACTTTTAATTTTCTTCTTTTACATACCCTACCAAATTCATCCACCAACCTCTGCAACTTCTCTTCAGAATCTCCAAAAAGCAGTGTCATCAGCAAAGAGCAACTGTGACAACTCCCACTTTGTGCTTGATTCTTTATCTTTTAACTCTACACCTCTTGTCAAGACCCTCGCATTCACTTCTCTTACAACCCCATCTATAAATATATTGAACAACCATGGTGACATCACACATCCTTGTCTAAGGCCTACTTTTACTGGGAAATAATCTTCCTCTTTCCTACCGATATTTATCTCTTGCGACTTACCAATGTCACTCATCCTAATGGTTATAGCTCATTTCTACCTAACGTAAAATATACAATAAGTTCTTTGGACGTGGGACGAGGGGGACAGTTGCGCCATGTATTTATTATCCATGCTTAAAGTAACGTTCTATATACTAAATATTTATTTCCTCCAATAATTTCTGACAGCACTCCCTTGGGCACCTCCTTCACTTTTTTTTGCTCGCTGCTTGGTTTTAGTTACATGTGCAGGCAGGAATTCCTGACCTTTTACCTAAACCTTCCTGGCTAACTCCTGTTATACCTCTCAAGGCTTCAGCTACTGAAGGGGATTAGCCGAAAGATCTAAAGCTGACTTTTTACAATCCCGTGACTTGTGTTCATATTCTGATGAAGCCATATCAATAAAGATATATATATATATATATATATATATATATATATATATATATATATATATATATATATATATATATATATATATATATATATATATATATATATATATATATATATATATATATATATATATATATATATATCGTGCCGAATAGGTAAAACTAGGCAGTTAGCAAGAACTCATTTAAAATTAAGTCCTTTCTAAAATTTTCTCTTATATGTGTTGAGATACTTGTCTCATTTATGTTAATGTAAAAATTCATAATTTTGTACCAAAAGAATCATAGAAAACTTACCTAACCTTCTTATAACAAGCGCATTTTAATTTAGCCTAATTCAACTAAATATATTTTAGATAAGTTTACAATAATTTAATAATAAACAAACACACTGAAACATTTTTTTTCGTTAGGTTCAGAATGATTTTTGCGAAAATATTGCATACACAAGTTTTCGCTTTCCTTATTCGGCAAGAAGAGAGCGTTGCTATTTAAGCCAAAATCTTGGTCTTGTTCAAGTCACAAACAGATCTGTTTTTGACTTGAACAAGACCACTGTGTAGGCGATACGTTGTTAATGGAGGGGCGCAGTAATGCCGTTGATGGTTTCTTGTTTAAAGGAATTAGATCAATCTTCCAATTTATAGGATCATTCCTGCTTACCTTCCATTTACTAGGCGCTTTGTGAGCCTTACGTATTTAGCGCTTCTTGAATATGACATTAACAATATAACGAGACAGCAAATGCGACAATTAAGAAGCACTTAACGGAATTCGAAAGCATTTGCGTGTATAAAAGCAATTTCTAACATCTCCGGGAAATAGAAGTCCTGATTTCCAGAAGCGAAATATTCGATGATGAACTCCGGAGCGGCGCCACACTTAAATGTGAATTACCTTGATTTAGGGGAGTTCAGGAGGGAAGTGGAAGTTTCACTAGCGGGTCTCACCACCTCATTACTGCTCTCGGCTACAGCTACGACCAGAGTTTATACGCGTCAGTGAGAGTAAATACTACGAACCTATATTGGAATATATATATATATATTTATATATATATAATATATATATATATTATATATATATATATATATATATTTATATATATATAATATATATATATATTATATATATGCAAAATAACCACTGTGAAAGAGTAGTGAAATTCCAAGCGCTTTCGTGACTACTCACATTGTCAAGGAACTATGAAAGTAATACATCAAAGGAAGGCAATAAAAGGGCTTAGACCACACCTCACAGTCAACTCCCACAACAAAGAAACACCTGACGTGGGACAATACCGGACTCATAAGAAAAGAGGAACACTGCAGAAGGTCCGCTGGTCCAACTAGACAGGTCCTCACGACAACCCACCAACAAATCATTCTACCCAAGAAATAATGTTTATTATTTGTTCAATGTATTATTAAACTCTAACCAAATTTTATTAATTATAAATGAATCTAATTTATATAAATCTAAGGAAATATTCATATTATTTTCAAAACTACTTTTTATGAAACGAGATTCAATTATATTTCTGTCAGCCATGGACTTGCTTGATACAACTTTCTCAACTTTTTGAAAATCAATTGGATGGTTAAAATCTCTCACATGAATAAATAGAGCATTGAAATCTTGTCCAGTTTTAATGCTATATTTATGTTGTTTTAATCTAAGTTCGAGACTTTTACCAGTTTGACCGTAATAAACTTTATCGCAAATTTTACAAGGAATCTTATAGACACATCCGTCAGTATTTTGGGGGGAATTCTTTATCAAAAGTTTTTTTACTGTATCAAGATTTTTAAATACAACTTTAATATTAAAAGTCTTAAGAAGAGAAGGCATATCAACCAAGTTTTTATGGTAAGGGAGAACCAACATATTTTTAGTTGAATAAGGTTGGTTGTCCCTTTTTGGGTTGTAAAAAGTATTTCTAGCAATTTTAAAAGATTTATCAATTACATTCCTCGGGTATTTCAGATCAATGGCTATTTCATAAATTTTGGATATTTCTTCATCTATGAACTCTGGACTACAAATACGTAAAGCTCTCAAAAACATTGATGAGAAAACAGACAGTTTAACTCTATCTTGATGGGAAGAATAATAGTGTACATAGGAACAGTTATTTGTAGGTTTTCTGTAAATTTTAAATTTAAAT
Organism: Cherax quadricarinatus; assembly: GCF_038502225.1. Taxonomy (NCBI): domain Eukaryota; kingdom Metazoa; phylum Arthropoda; class Malacostraca; order Decapoda; family Parastacidae; genus Cherax; species Cherax quadricarinatus. The sequence goes on along the minus strand of NC_091297.1, from coordinate 34,210,345 downwards.
TCATTATTACTCTTAATAATTAAAACATCTAGAAAAGGCAATGAGTTATTTTCCTCAAACTCAACAGTAAAGTTTATAGAATGGACTAAGCTATTTAATTTGCCAAGGAAATGGTGTATATCTACATTCTTGGGCATAAGACATAAAATATCATCAACATATCTGAACCATTTTGCTCTATTAGGGAGGATTGTGTTAAGCAATCTTGTTTCAAAAAATTCCATGTATAGAATACTAAGAACAGGTGAAAGAGAATTCCCCATTGCCATACCAAATTTCTGAGTGTAAAATTTATCATTAAATACAAATTTTGCATCAACAATGCAAAGTTTAATAAGTTTAAAGATGGTAGGAACTGGTAATGGTAAATCATAATTAACGAGTTCTTCAGATAAGAAACTTAATAAATCATCAACAGGAACTTTCGTAAACAAGGAAGTAACATCAAAACTAACCATGTTAAAATCATTTAAGTCAGTCAAGGAGCTTAATTTATCAACTAAATCTAAGTTGTTTTTAACATTGAAGTTAGAAATTTTACCAACAATGGGGCTCAAAATGCCAACAAGCCATTTGGATAATTTATACGAAACTGATCCTATGGAGCTAATAATTGGTCTGATTGGATTACCTGGTTTGTGTGTTTTTATTAGTCCATACATGTAAGGTAAAGATGGATTAGTGGAAGTAAATTGTTTAATTAATTCATCTTTGCCTTTTAGTACAAGTTTTATTGTTTTATTGAAATTGCTGTTAACGGTTTCTAAGGTATGGCAATGGGGGATCCTCTTTCACCTGTTCTTAGTAATCTATACATGGAATTTTTTGAAACAAGGTTGCTTAACACAATCCTCCCTAATAGAGCAAAATGGTTCAGATATGTCGATGATATTTTATGTCTTATGCCCAAGAATGTAGATATACACCATTTCCTTGGCAAATTAAATAGCTTAGCCAATTCTATAAACTTTACTGTTGAGTTTGAGGAAAATAACTCATTGCCTTTTCTAGATGTTTTAATTATTAAGAGTAATAATGAATTTAAATTTAAAATTTACAGAAAACCTACAAATAACTGTTCCTATGTACACTATTATTCTTCCCATCAAGATAGAGTTAAACTGTCTGTTTTCTCATCAATGTTTTTGAGAGCTTTACGTATTTGTAGTCCAGAGTTCATAGATGAAGAAATATCCAAAATTTATGAAATAGCCAATGATCTGAAATACCCGAGGAATGTAATTGATAAATCTTTTAAAATTGCTAGAAATACTTTTTACAACCCAAAAAGGGACAACCAACCTTATTCAACTAAAAATATGTTGGTTCTCCCTTACCATAAAAACTGTGATCTTATTGCATATATATATATATATATATATATATATATATATATATATATATATATATATATATATATATATATATATATATATATATATATAAACCATACCCCCGGCCGGGATTGAACCCGCGGTCAGAGAGTCTCAAAACTCCAGCCCGTCGCGTTAGCCACTAGACCAGCTAGCCACAATAAGATTCATCCAACTAGGTATATTTCTACACCATAGGAAGGTTAGCACAGGCACCACTGTGACCACAAATGCAAGTTTTTACAGACGAATCTCCAGCTAGCGTGGCCGTGACGAACTCTAGCTCAAGTCCCTTCACTGCCGTCAACATGACTCAAGAAATCGTAATGACACGATTGCAAACAAACCATACCCCCGGCCGGGATTGAACCCGCGATTGAACGCGAAGGGCTGGAGTTTTGAGACTCTATGACCGCGGGTTCAATCCAGGCCGGGGGTATGGTTTATATATATATTTATATATATATATATATATATATATATATATATATATATATATATATATATATATATATATATATATATATACATATATATTCAGAGTGCAGGTACTGTACTCCCCACCTCTTGAACTCCAATCTATCTAACCGGTTCCCCTGCATTCCATTATAAATGTTACCTGCTCACACTCCAACAGCACATCAATTTCCATCTCTTATGGCTTAGTAATTTATACAGGAGACAAGGGTATTAGTCCCTCGCTCCTGGCACCTTTGTTGCCTTTTACGACACGTTTACAGAGGAGGAATTCTGCTCCACTTATACAAGGAGGAGAAAAATAACACTGTAAGGACAACAACTATTTAGAGATTATAAATGAAACCTACATGAGAATGTATACATATAGTATACGTACATACACTATCGTACGTGTAGTGTAGACTAGGTGTAAATACAGCAGTAGTACCAAGATGTACCTTTCATCCTACGTGTTAATGAGACAAAGAAATGGCCCCAGCAATAATTCGATTGCAAAGTAATTACAGGTTACCGTTTCACATTTGCGTGAATAATAATAATAATAATAATAGTTTCCATGGCTAGGCTTCCGAAGAAGAGGTCGCTCGTATCCCATAACTTCAGCTGCCTCTCTCACGAAGTCGTAATGACACGATTGTAAACAAACCATACCACGGGCGGGATTTGAACCCGCGGTCAGAGAGTCTCAAAACTCCAGACCGTCGCGTTAGCCACTCGACCAGCTAGCTTCAATAAGATTCGTCCAACTAGGTATATTTCTACACCATAGGAAGGTTAGCATAGGCACCACTGTGACCACAAATGCAAGTTTTTACAGACGGCCACGCTAGCGGCAGATTCGTCTGTAAAAACTTGCATTTGTGGACACAGTGGTGCCTATGCTAACCTTCCTATGGTGTAGAAATACACCTAGTTGGACGAATCTTATTGAAGCTAGCTGGCCCAGTGGCTAACGCGACGGTCTGGAGTTTTGAGACTCTCTGACCGCGGGTTCAAATCCTGCCCGTGGTATGGTTTTTTTCAGCTGCCTGTGCTTGAGTGATCCATGAGCGGTACTTCCATATTCCCTCACTCGAGCTCCCTGTACCTCAGTGCAATAACAGGCACAGTGACTGTACCTGAATACTCTCAAGAGGAAGAACAGCTTTAGCTCAACTTCATCAATAAGAAAATTAGAATTTATTGTTTAACCCTGACAATAGGTCCAAGAGTTGGAGGTAAACAGCTTCCAGAGGCCCTGGAGCATTAGCTCGACTCATCCAAGAAGTCTACTTAGCTATTTTTACAGAAATCAGTGTGCATCAGGAAAATATAAGTTTACATTACTTAAAATAATAATTCTTATCTATATACAGGTTTTAAGGTTTCTCATTCTCATAAAAAATAGGCTATTTCAATATTTTAAAATCTTGCTAGCGCAGCTACGGATAGTAAAGAGCTTAATGGCAAAAAAAAAATATATATGATTTTCGAATGGTTACCCGCACAGTTTGAACTTCTCTCCAAGTAAAACTCCCCTCACGGAAGGTTCCTTGAAGTTGGTGAGGGGCTCTTGATTTAGGGAATTGGATCTGTGCTCCAGTTCCCCGAATTGAGCCTGAATGCCTTCCACATCCCCCCGGAGCTGTATAATCCTACGGGTTTGGCGCTTCCCTTTGATTATAATAATAATAATAATAATCCAAGTAAAACACAGTAACATTGGAAGTTTGAAGCCGGTCAGAAGCAACATTCTTAACTTTTCGTGCAGAGATCCCTATTCCAATTTATTTAATAAAGTTGACAAACTGGCACCTACTCAGTTTAAATTCAATTAGATAGTGAGATACATCAGAGTGGAAAGTTTAAATTTAGTCAGGAAAATCAGGCTCTAATTATCAGATAAAAAACGCTAAAGAAAACCCAGTTCAACCCAACAACAATGTAAGTCTTTCCTTGAGCAAATTATTCCAATGCAAAAAGTTTGAAGCCCATCAGAGATTGTAACCTAACATAACCTAACCTAACATAACCTAACCTAACCTAACCTAACCTAACCCAAGCTAAGCTATACCCTTTAGGTCGAAGCTAACGAGCCTCGTGAAGCCTGGAATTTGAACACAGCACCATTAAAATGCGAAGCTACTGTAGGTTAAGAGTGCCGAAAGGTTTACGCACGCTATTCAACACTCTGAACAGACCCAGAAGATGTAGTTCAATGCTCTGAAGAAGCTTAGCGTTGTAGCTGAACACACTCATTAAGTTTAAGAGCTGGAGGTCCACAGTATCAAGCTCTAACATTTAAGATCAGTCAGACGAGGAACCGTCATGATGGTTTCTGATCTCCAGGAATTGTACTTCAATACCTTTAAGAAGTCCAGAAGCTAGAGGTCAATCTAAACAAACACCACTACAATTTTATATCAATATAAACATATCGTTAAGAGGCCCAGGAGATGTAACGCCATAATCTCAACAAGACCAAGATCTGCAACTCCACAATCTCAACAAGCTCAGGAGCTGAAACCTAACATTCTTAAAGATTTAAATTAAGAGATTGAATGATTAATTTACAAAGTAACGTTTTATTTCAGATTTACCCTTTTATCATGCAGAAATAACTGACGTAGGTCATACTTATGAGACCCAAAAGATGGAGCCCAACCCTTTCAAACACAAACAAAATATGAATTCATTATGGCGGACTGTGAAGCTAGAGATCAGACCCTTCAAACACAGGAATACAAGTGCATATGATACAAATGCGGCATTGAAACATTTGTTTAAGAGGCTGTTCCAATCTAAGACAGAGCTCTCTTTTCAGAGTATATGTAGTGTGTCTTGGTCAGGTGCTGCATGTGAGGGCGTGGCTACGTGATGGATGTGTCTGGCTAGGGCCGGACGAGGCTGACCAGAACTTCTGAAACCATAAATCTGGCAGAATACTGTGCGATGGTATTGGTAATTGCAATAAGAGCAGCTTTTAATCACAGAATATATTGAGCTAAACCGTTTCTCTGATGACTGATTTGGAGTCGTTGAGGATCACGAGAAAGTTGTAGAAATCTCGGTTCATAGTGCAAGTGTGACTGAACTCTTCCCTCCGACATGATGGCTTGTGTTCTCTGATGCACTGTTGCAGGATTCTAGAAGTCTTCCCCAAATTTAGTTTGCTATTACTCCTACATGGGATGGTAGATGGCAAAGCTAGTTTCTTTGTGTTGTATGTTTGTCTGTGTTACCAGCTTCTTGATTGTGCTAGAAGTGAAATTGGTTTTGATGTTTTTAATCTTGGCAGGAAGGTAACTGACGTCTCGGATCCAACCATATTAAATTCTCTCTTCAAACTGTGTAAAATGTTAATAAAATGTATTTGTTATCGTAGATTGGTAAAGGCCTGGTGTATGTAGTCACATTACTTTTCGAGGACAGCAGAGCTAGTGATACATTACGGTCATAATTATGGTGATTGTTCTCTTTGTTTTCGTTTCATGGTGTAATAAGTCATCTTTGTGGGGTTTTTTCACCATGCATAATTTACTGTTGTTCCTACGTTGTTGCTCCTAGTTCAGTCTAATGAATCTCCATCAGCGTCTGAGGTGAGCCTGACTGATAGTAGCCACGAGTTTAATGACGTGTTTGTCCAAGGTTCTTGCTTATCTATGTGGCGCACTACCAATTCCCGAGGATGGTCTAAAGAAAACTCCTCGTTTATGGGTTTTGGGTAACCTATATATGTGTGCTGGTTATTGGAGAATAGACAAGTTTCTCCCTCTTCCGTGTTTCTTCATATATAAAAAAGTGTCGTATTTTGGTGAATAGTTTCGTCTGTCGTTATCGTAGGTAGAGAGTTTTGTAGGTGTAAGTTGCGTAGTAGATTGTTAATTTTGGAGTTATAGTTGCTGGAGTTCGTAATCAACTCTCCAACGTCCTAATCGGGGGTGGTGACAGATAAAGATTCATCGTTGTCCAGGTTTTCAAGGACGGTTACCTGACGGCGTAGCAGTGTTGTGTATGTTGATTTAGCAGCCGTGGAGGCGATTAAAAGTTGGATAGATTCTGAAAATCATTATAATGATAATTTATGTCATTAGGTTGAACTCCTATCTCGTAAAACCCTCAGTGAGGTACTCCACGGATGCACAAAATGGACATCCACTTTTTCTAGACGTATTACTATGTATGAACAATAATATGTATGATTTCGAAGTCTACAAGAAATCCGCAGACAAAGGCGACCTGTTACACTTCCTATCACAGAGTGACACGAAAACCAAAAGAGAAATCACTGTAGGATTCTTCGGAATTTGTAGGACATCTAGCCCTCCTTTACTGGCAGAGGAATGTAGCTTCATGCAGCAAGCCTTGACCAAACAACATCCAACTCCCTTCATAAACAGCTGCTGGGGAAAAGCCGAGAAAACTGTCCACACAGCTTGACACACTCGGTCATTAGACAGACTCTTAGTTCAATCAGTCAGCTAGGTTTCTGTGTGTGTGTGTGTGTGTGTGTGTGTGTACTCACCTCACCTATTTGTACTCACCTATTTGTGGTTGCAGGGGTCGAGTCCTAGCTCCTGGCCCCGCCTCTTCACCGGTTGCTACTAGGCCCTCTCTCTCCCCGCTCCATGAGCTTTATCAAACCTCGTCTTAAAACTGTGTATGGTTCCTGCCTCCACTACGTCATTTTCTAGGCTATTCCACTGCCTTACAACTCTATGACTGAAGAAATACTTCCTACTATCTCTCTGACTCATTTGTGTCTTCAACTTCCAATTGTGGCCTCTTGTTTCTGTGTCCCCTCCCTGGAACATCCTGTCTTTGTCCACCTTGTCTATTCCACGCAGTATTTTATATGTCGTTATCATGTCTCCCCTGACCCTCCTGTCCTCCAGTGTGGTCAGGCCGATTTCCCTTAATCTTTCCTCATAGGACATTCCCCTTAGCTCTGGAACTAACCTTGTCGCAAACCTTTGTACTTTCTCTAGTTTCTTGACGTGCTTTATCAAGTGCGGGTTCCAAACAGGTGCTGCATACTCCAGTATGGGCCTGACATACACGGTGTACAGTGTCTTGAATGATTCCTTACTAAGGTATCGGAATGCTGTTCTCAGGTTTGCCAGGCGCCCATATGCTGCAGCAGTTATCTGATTGATGTGTGCTTCCGGAGACATGCTCGGTGTTATACTCACCCCAAGATCTTTCTCCTTGAGTGAGGTTTGCAGTCTTTGGCCACCTAGCCTATACTCTGTCTGTGGTCTTCTGTGCCCCTCCCCCATCTTCATGACTTTGCATTTGGCAGGATTAAATTCGAGAAGCCATTTGCTGGACCAGGTGTCCAGTCTGTCCAGGTCTCTTTGAAGTCCTGCCTGGTCCTCATCAGATTTAATTCTCCTCATTAACTTCACATCATCTGCAAACAGGGACACTTCTGGGTCTAACCCTTCCGTCATGTCGTTCACATATACCAAAAATAGCACTGGTCCTAGGACCGACCCCTGTGGGACCCCGCTCGTCACAGGTGCCCACTGTGATACATCATTACGTACCATGACTCGTTGTTGCCTCCCTGTCAGGTATTCTCTGATCCATTGCAGTGCCCTTCCTGTTATATGCGCCTGATGCTCTAGCTTCTGCACTAATCTCTTGTGAGGAACTGTGTCAAAGGCCTTCTTGCAGTCCAAGAAGATGCAATCAACCCACCCCTCTCTCTCTTGTCTTACTTCTGTTATTTTATCATAAAACTCCAGAAGGTTTGTGACACAGGATTTGCCTTCCGTGAATCCGTGCTGGTTGGCATTTATACTCCTGTTCCGTTCCAGGTGCTCCACCACTCTCCTCCTGATAATCTTCTCCCTAATTTTGCATACTATACACGTCAATGACACAGGTCTATAGTTTAGTGCCTCTTTTCTGTCTCCTTTTTTAAAAATGGGAACTACATTTGCCGTCTTCCATACCTCAGGTAGTTGCCCAGTTTCCAGGGATGTGTTGAAGATTGTGGTAAGTGGCACACACAACATATCTGCTCCCTCTCTAAGGACCCACGGGGAGATGTTGTCTGGTCCCATTGCCTTTGAGGTATCGATGTCCCTTAGCAGTTTCTTCACCTCCTCCTCATCTGTATGTATGTCGTCCAACACTTGTTGGTGTATTCCTTGCTGGTGTCCCCGTCTGGTCTGTCCCCCCAGAGTCCTTCCTGTCTCTACTGTAAATACTTCCTTAAATCTCTTGTTTAGCTCCTCACATACCTCTTGATCGTTTCTTGTGAGTTCTCCACCTTCTTTCCTCAGCCTTATCACCTGGTCCTTGACTGTTGTCTTCCTCCTAATGTGGCTATACAGCAGTTTCGGGTCAGATTTGACTTTCGATGCTATGTCGTTTTCATACTGTCGCTGGGCCTCCCTCCTTATCTGTGCATACTCGTTTCTGGCTCTTCTACTAATCTCCTTGTTTTCCTGGGTCCTATGCCTCCTGTACCTTTTCCATTCTCTGTTGCACTTAGTTTTTGTGTGTGTGTGTGTGTGTGTGTGTGTGTGTGTGTACTCGCTTTTTGTGGTTGCAGGGGTCGATTCATAGTTCCTGACCCCGCCTCTTTACTGTGTGTGTGTGTGTGTGTGTGTGTGTGTGTGTGTGTGTGTGTGTGTGTGTGTGTGTGTGTGTGTGTGTGTGTGTGTGTGTGTGTGTAGTCACCTAATTGTACTCGTCTAATTGTGGTTTCAGGGGTCGAGTCATAGCTCCTGGCCCCCTCTCTTCACTGGTCGCTACTAGGTCACTCTTCCTCCTCTGTGTGGCTGTGTGTGTGAGGGGGAGGGGTTGGGTGTGTGTGAGTTTTTATAAGCAAGCAGGTGGTGGTGGCTCCTTCAGACACTGGAACACAACAAACTACACTCTGCTCATCTTGAAGCAGGGACTACACTATTTACTTTTTTCCTCATGGACCAAACTTTATCTCTTTCTCAGCGTTTTCTTCCCATCGGCCGCGCCAGAAAACTTCCACCAAATACCATTTTCTTTTTTCCTTTTACTTTCACAGAAAAGAAAGTTAACTCTTAGACAAAAAGTTTTAACACAAGGATGTAAGCAATGGCTGTTTATTGAGAAGGGTGGAGGAAAGGGAGAAGGGGATAAGGGGTGATAGATGATCCAAGGGCAGGGAGAGTGAGAGAAAGGAAAGGTCAGAAGAAAATGGGAAGAGGAGAGATGGAAGGTCAGAAGAAAATGTGGAGAGGTGAGATGGATGGTCAGAAGTAAATGGGAAGAGTAGAGATGGAAGGCCAGAATGGCAAAATAAGAACGGAAATTGGAGGGTTAACGGGACAGAGGAAAAAAAAGACTGTATAAGGGTATTGGAAATGGTGAAAATGAGAGGTCAGAGGGCAGGAAAAGAAGAGAGAATGAAAGAAGATATGAAATAACAGAAAGACAGGGAAAGATGCAAAATGGAAGATCAAGAAAAAGTAAAATACAAACATGAGTGTGTCTTGAGTGCTTGAGAGCAACATTATCCAACCCATTCACTTACCTATTACCCAACCTATTCTCTAACCAATTATCCAGTCCATTTTCTTACCAATGATCCAACCCATTCTCTTAATAATTATCCTATCCATTCTCTTACCAATTATCCATCCCATTATGTTGCCAATTATCCAACCCATTCTCTTACCTATTATCTAACCCATTCTCTTACCAATTATCCAACCCATTCTCTTATATATTATCCAGCCCATTCTCTTACCTATTATCCAACTCATTCTCTTACCAGTTATTCAACCCATTCTCCTACCTATTATCCAACCCATTCTGTTACATGTTATCAAACCTGTTTTCTTACTAATTATCCAGTTGTCTTACCATTATCCAACGCATTACCTTACCTATGGTTCAATTCATTATCTTATATATTATCCAACCCGTTATCTTACGAATTATTAAACCCATTTTTACCTGTTATTCAACCCATTATCTTACCAATTACCCAACCTTTTATCCAACCCATTATCTTATCAATTATCCAACCCATTTTCTTGCCTATTATTCATCCCATTAGCTTATCAATTATCCAATCCATTTTCTTATTATCTAACCCATTATCTCACCACATATGTTTTTCCTCACACTTGAGCGCTTCCTGTCGCTGTGTATCCACTGAGTTACCTGACCTGTTGTAGATCAATGGTTGAATATACGTTCTTAAAGGTTTATGTAACCTAAACTAACGTAATCTAGCTTAAGGTAACCTAACATGGCTTAACGTAGGGAAATTTATCCTCATCTAATCTGTCTTAACTTAGGCGAATTTATGCTTACCTAACTTGACTTAATTTACAGTAAAAAAAAAAGCATTTAGAAAATGACGTTCAGGATGGTGAGGAAAACAATGAGTGGGTGGAAGATGGTGGATGACACGTGGTAGTTCAGCGTGAAGTCTAAATGATGAAAGTTCGGGCGAGAGTCTCAGGAGGAAAGGAAGAAGTGTCCTGGAGGCAAGAACCTGGAGGCGTGGTCCTAGAGGCAAGGTCCTGGAGGCAAGGTCCTGGAGGCAAGGTCCAGGAGGCCAGGTTTGGAAACAAATTCCTGTAAACCAGGTTTTATAAGCAAAGTCCTGGAAGCAAGGTCCTAGAAGGAAGGTCCTGTAAGCAAGGTCATAGAATCATGGTCCGGGAAGCAAAGAACTGGAAATATAATGTAGGAAGCACTGTAGAAGAAATATAAAGCGAATGAAACTACGGAAAGCCAGCGAAGAAGAGGGAGAGACAGATCATGGAACACTTGGGATTTTAAGCCATAAGTTGCCAGTCCTAGAGCTAGCAGACCAACGCGTGTTATAGCGATTTCGTGAGTCAGGAGAGCCATACACAAAAAAACAGCACTTAGGAGACTGAAACTTATGATGACGTTTCGGTCCGACTTAGACTATTAACAAGTCTTTTAAGTGCAGGTTATTTGTGAATTGTTCTAGCTACGGTATTGTAACTTTTAGTTCTACAGGTTAGCAAGAAATGAATAAACAAGAATGAGTATGGAAGCGAAGAGGCAGTTTAGAAATGATTAACAGGCCAAAACAGAGCCAAAGTTACTCTACAGTTACATTAGAAAGAGAACTGTAAAGAAGCAAGTGACAGGACTGAAGGAGGAGGGAGAGTTACCTGAAGGCGCTCTAGTCAGACCAGATCAACAAGTGCTAGTAAGCATCAGCAGAACATAAGATGAAGTAATGAGACTACTGAGTGAGACTGATGTAACCAAATCAGTGGTACCTGGTGCCTGGTCCAAGGCCGGGCTCTCGGAGTAGAAAAACTCTCGAAACTCATCAGAGGTATATCAGAGGTAAAGGTACTTGATATCATGTCTATATGGGTGCTGAGAGAAGAAAAAACACTGTGTTGCCCAACATCAAAAATATACAACCAATCTCTCCAGTCAGGACAAGTATCAGAATATTAGAAAATGGCAAAAGTTGTCCCCATTTATAAAATGGGGAACAGACAAAAGGAACTTACAGACCGGTATCTCTAATGAGCATACTGTCAGTATTTCTGGAGAAAACGGTAAGGAAAAGAATAATGGAGCACTAGGAAAAAAGAAGACTCCTTTCAGAAACCCAGTACGGATTTAAGGATGGAAAATCCTGTCTTTCAAATTTTCTTAAGTTCAATGACAGAGTCACAGAGATGCAACAAGAACAACAAAGTTGTGCGGCATATATCTTATTGTATTGCAGAAAAACACTTGATACTGTACAACGACTGATAAATCCAGAAATTATAGGAAAAGAGTTAAAAGGCAGAGTGTTCCAGTAGGTTATGAAGTAACTGAATTAGAGATGACAGCAACGATATCGAATGAGACATCAGAATGGTAAAGAGTATCGAGAGGGGTTCTGCAAGGACCAATACTAGAACACTATTGTTCCTAAGGAATGTGATCTACCCGTGTCACCCATTTCTCATAATGAGAATAATAAGAAGAGAAGAGGGAAGTGATTAACGCCAGAAAGACTTCAATAGACTTCAGATATGATCAGAAGTAACTTCTCTAGTTTACCCCAAGCAAATGCGATTTGGAACAAGTAGGGGAAGACCAGACCCAGAGTATAGCAGGTGTGGAAAGAAGCTACAGACATCAGCAGGTAAGTAAAACAGCAAGCTTATCGCTAGAAATATTCATAAACCGTATCACATCAGCGGAATATGCAGGACTAGCAAACCTTCGAATCTGAATCAAGAATCCTTCAGATGCATATACAACGTATGATAGGATATTCACTGAGTTTTGCGGCACCGCCTTGAAGCCTGGTCAAGCACTTAAAGCTGGAGACGGTACAAAGAATTACAATTAGGTTAGTACCAGAACTGAGAGAGATGTAGTGTGAGAAGAGATTGAAAGACCTGAACCTTACGACGTTGGAGCAAAGTAGGACAATGGAAGACATGATCACGACATGATAAATATTAAAATAAACTAATATGGATGATAAGGAAGAACTGAGAACCAGGATTAAGACGGTACAGGTTAAAGGCTGAGATACAAACGAGGCACAGGAATGTAAAGGAGCATTTACTTTGTCTTAGGGTGACTGAAAATTGGAATGACTTGGATGAGGCAGTGGTAGAGGCACACTCCATTCTCGTCTTTAAGAGTTCTGTAGATAGGGTAAGGCCCAACGGGACAGAAATCATTGATAACGATCAAATAAATGTAAAAGGTTGGGGCCTAGAGCTGGATCTCAACCCTCGCAAGCACAACTCACACACACACACACACACACACACACACACACACACACACACACACACACACACACACACACACACACACACACACACACACACACACACACACACACACACACACACAGTTCGTAAATTTTACCACTAATGAATATTTGATGGAATTTACTGCCACTTGAAGAAGAAAAATCGAGGCTTGATCACCTGGCAATTAACTCTGACAGTCCTCCATTAAACACTCAGTTATCAAACTATAATTTTTGTTCAATTACTGAGACTCACTCCAAAACCTTTGCATAAAAAATTTAAGTCTTAATTAGCAGTTTAAATCCTATTCTCGTGCTTTTCAGGACTGAGGTCTATGTTAGAGGGGGAGGCGTGACTGTGGTGTTGGAGGTATTAATGAGAGGGAGGCGTGACTGTGGTGTTGGAGGTATTAATGAGAGGGAGGCGTGACTGTGGTGTTGGAGGTATTAATGAGAGGGAGGCGTGACTGTGGTGTTGGAGGTATTAATGAGAGGGAGGCGTGACTGTGGTGTTGGAGGTATTAATGAGAGGGAGGCGTGACTGTGGTGTTGGAGGTATTAATGAGAGGGAGGCGTGACTGTGGTGTTGGAGGTATTAATGAGAGGGAGGCGTGACTGTGGTGTTGGAGGTATTAATGAGAGGGAGGCGTGACTGTGGTGTTGGAGGTATTAATGAGAGGGAGGCGTGACTGTGGTGTTGGAGGTATTAATGAGAGGGAGGCGTGACTGTGGTGTTGGAGGTATTAATGAGAGGGAGGCGTGACTGTGGTGTTGGAGGTATTAATGAGAGGGAGGCGTGACTGTGGTGTTGGAGGTATTAATGAGAGGGAGGCGTGACTGTGGTGTTGGAGGTATTAATGAGAGGGAGGCGTGACTGTGGTGTTGGAGGTATTAATGAGAGGGAGGCGTGACTGTGGTGTTGGAGGTATTAATGAGAGGGAGGCGTGACTGTGGTGTTGGAGGTATTAATGAGAGGGAGGCGTGACTGTGGTGTTGGAGGTATTAATGAGAGGGAGGCGTGACTGTGGTGTTGGAGGTATTAATGAGAGGGAGGCGTGACTGTGGTGTTGGAGGTATTAATGAGAGGGAGGCGTGACTGTGGTGTTGGAGGTATTAATGAGAGGGAGGCGTGACTGTGGTGTTGGAGGTATTAATGAGAGGGAGGCGTGACTGTGGTGTTGGAGGTATTAATGAGAGGGAGGCGTGACTGTGGTGTTGGAGGTATTAATGAGAGGGAGGCGTGACTGTGGTGTTGGAGGTATTAATGAGAGGGAGGCGTGACTGTGGTGTTGGAGGTATTAATGAGAGGGAGGCGTGACTGTGGTGTTGGAGGTATTAATGAGAGGGAGGCGTGACTGTGGTGTTGGAGGTATTAATGAGAGGGAGGCGTGACTGTGGTGTTGGAGGTATTAATGAGAGGGAGGCGTGACTGTGGTGTTGGAGGTATTAATGAGAGGGAGGCGTGACTGTGGTGTTGGAGGTATTAATGAGAGGGAGGCGTGACTGTGGTGTTGGAGGTATTAATGAGAGGGAGGCGTGACTGTGGTGTTGGAGGTATTAATGAGAGGGAGGCGTGACTGTGGTGTTGGAGGTATTAATGAGAGGGAGGCGTGACTGTGGTGTTGGAGGTATTAATGAGAGGGAGGCGTGGCGGTGTTGGAGGTATTAATGAGAGGGACTGTGGTGTTGGAGGTATTAATGAGAGGGAGGCGTGACTGCGGTGTTGGAGGCTAGGGAGGGCTAGTGAGGGCTAGGGAGGGCTGAGGGCTGTGAGGGCTAGGGAGGGTTAGGGAGGGCTAGGGAGGGCTAGTGAGGGCTAGGGAGGGCTAGTGAGGGCTAGGGAGGGCTAGTGAGGGCTAGGGAGGGCTGTGTAGTAAGGCGAAATATAACTGCTTTCTCCTCCACTTTAATATTTAGTACCTATTGATGGGAATAAATTTCGAAGTGACTAGTTACTACACATTTTTATTGCTGTGAAAGCAGTATAAACACCCGCATGAGAAATAAAGATATTCCTCTCAATATAAATATAAGAAATAAAGTAGCATATCATACTACCTCGAACGAGAACGTATTTAAATTAATGGTGAGGATTTTTTCCAGTGGCGATAAAATCTACAAGTAATCACATACAGAGGTCAGTGATTTAGGCAGGTGTGGCAGAATAACCCGGAGCTGCTCAGAAATATTTAGTGCATCGTTAGATACTTTATTTAGGTGGAAAGATTAATAAAAGGTATTTCCACTTTTGTTGTCGTTTCAATAGACTAAAGTTTTCTCCCCACCTCGGCTTTTTCCCGAGGTGTGGGGGGGGGGAGTCACGCCCTAGTAACTAAGTAATTACGTAAGTACGTAAGTTTATTTAGATACAGGTACACATAAATACGGTTACACAAATTGTCATAAATAGTAACATACGTGTAAATTATCTAGGAGAACCCACAAAACTGAAAGTGACTTACTCTGGCCCAGCTGAAAGTGACTTACTCTGGCCCAGCTGAAAGTGACTTACTCTGGCCCACTGACGTATTATAATAAAACAGATCAGAATGAGTAGGAAGTATATTTTTGAAATCAGTATAAAAAGACTTATGAGACGTCACTCAACAAAGTGTAAAAAAAGATTTCTCTTCCTGAGGTTAGCGCCTCCATATTAAAAAAAAAAAAATTCAGCTGGGAACGAATATGTTTTGAAAATAAATGTAAACATTGGTTAAAATGATATGCCACTCAATATTGCAACCCCCATAAAATGCTCGCTCTCAGGGGTTGCCGCCCCCCTCGATGAAGATTTTGGAAGGCCTTGTTGAATAAAATAAATAAGAAAATAAGTATGTCACTTGTTCAACACAAGAGACTATGAGGAAACGTTTCGCTCCTGGGAGCCTCTAGTGTTGCACAAGTGACTTACAAGTATTGTTTTAATGGCCATAGTCGTGTTTGAGTGTTGTCTTCTGGTATGAGTATAAGGAATGTGTGGCGGCTGCAAAGTACGTGTTGAGATTTCCAGAGTAACCCTCAAGTATGTGCTTTACCGGATGTCCGGTTGTAATAGATCGTAATAACGCGATTGAATGCAAATCACAAAACGAGTTTTAGTACTCGCTTGTCATGAGATCGAACTCCACTCGTTCTGTGATTTGATAAACATGGAGTATATGCGATCTACATTCGATGTTTGGTACTGTATTTAAAAGTTTTATAGATGTGGGTAATAAATTTGGTCTATTCATTATACTTTTTCGATTATTTTATTTTGTATTTTGTATTGTTCATCATTTACCTTTGTAGTGTAATGTAGAGTGTAAAGTATGAGCTGTTTGAGTGTTGAATGTTAGTGCTTGTATCATCATGGGATGAATGTGAACTTTTATTCTGTGTTTTATTGACAGTGGCAAATTACCAGCTATTCTAGAAAAAATCCTCTGACTTTTCCTTTTTTAAATTACTAATAATCTCTTAAGCTTTTTTAAATTCAATCATACCTCGCTAAAATATTGTGCTCTGAATAATTCATGGCCGCACATACGTTACTTTATAATGATTCTGGGAATTTATTCATGGCTGCATAACCAACTTAATACGACTGTTCTCAGATCATAAATTTGTAAACATTTAATTACCATTGTAACTTGCTTAGTTAGCAAAACTTCATGGCTCAGTCCCTGGACTCATTATGCGCCTCTGTAATCCTTTCACTACAACCCACAGGATGGGCTTGGGGTGCATAATAAAGCTATTTAACTTACTGATATTTGAACGGTTCTTTAACCTGTCTTGGGGTTTGTTCCTGCCTTTATATACAGTGGTAAGAATTAGCCTTTGATTTCTTTTTCAGTTTCACCCTGACGAGGTTCTGTAAATGTATATTTCTTTTACTAGAAATAAGCAGCAACATATCAAATAAGTAGAATAAAATGAAACATTTATTAATTTTTTGCCGAATAAGCAGAGTAAAATTACTTTTTATGCAATAAATCAGGCAAAATCCGTGTGGCTTAACGAAATTAAATGTATATAATTGATTTGAATTTATAATAAATACGTTTTAATTAATCTAAGGTTAAGCTTGTAAGTAAGTAAGGTTTGGTTGCCCAAAAAAGTTGACTAATTCGGTTTAGTATTATATATATATATATATATATATATATATATATATATATATATATATATATATATATATATATATATATATATATATATATATATATATATATATATATATATATATATATATATATATATATATGTCGTGCCTAATATACAAAACTCGTCAATTAGCAAGAGCTCATTTAAAATTATGTCCTTTCTGAAATTTTCTTATACGTTTAAAGATATATTTTTTCATTAATGTTAATGTAAAAAATTTTTAATTTTGCACCAAAAGAATCTTAGAAAACTTACCTAACCTTATTATAACAAGAACAATTTATTTTAGCCTAACCCAACTAAATATATTTTAGATTTGTTTACAGTAATTTAATACTAAACAAACACAATCAAATATATTTTTTTTCGTTAGGTTCAGAATGATTTTGGCGAAATTATTGCATACACAAATTTTCACTTGTCCTATATGGCAAGATGAGCGTTGCTATTTAAGCCAAGATCGCAAGTTCTGCCTATTCGGCACGATATATATATATATATATATATATATATATATATATATATATATATATATATATATATATATATATATATATATATATATATATATATATATATATATATATATATATATATATATATATATATTTATATGCCACTATGCCACTACATCTTTATAGTTTGAGAGTGGAATCTATATAGTCCCACACTGACACAAGGATGCACTTACCCTCCTGCATGCTGCTGTCCTGTCTTGAGAAGTTATATTTAACCTTTGAAAGAGCCCCAATTATTTTTTAACAAATACCTGTGATTGCTAAGGTTACTGTACCTCACGGTGAGTCTTCCCCTCGCCAGAGAATATACAATGAGCTTATCACTTAACTACACGGCTATGACATCCTTACCCTAGCAAAATCTTGTCATTTGTGCGTTTTATATTACTTCAAAAATTTATTTATTATATTATTCTTATCTGTACTTTATCCACACATACACACATTCAAAGAACGCAACTTTCAAATTACCTTCTTTGTCGTCTTTGCAACTGGTGCAGCAGGGATTACTAGACTCTTGAGCCAGTCATTATAGTCGCCTCCTACAACATAAATTGCTTACGAAGAAATATTTCTAATTAACCAAAAAAGGCACAATACCGTGACTGGAACAATACACAAATAACCCGCACTTTGTAAATGGTCCAAATCGGACCGAAATGTCGTAAGCTCCTCTCTTTCATGTGCGGGTTACATGTGTATAAATAATTTTAGTCCATTTTTCAATTTCATTTCAAAGGAAACATTGCAAGGGCAGGAACTGTTAATTAAAAATTTGAGAATAAAATGGAAATGAGTATGTATAGACATACATGCATATACATACATGCTGTGTATCCTCACCGTTAGGGGTAGCTCCTGTAAAATTTACTCACTATATTACGTGCACCTCAGACAAAGAAAAGGCTAGCAATGCTGCTAGTGTGTGAAATATTTAACAGGTTTCCAATTCCCATTCCCATGCCATGACTGTATACCTGTCTACTAATGTACTACGTGTGTGTGTGTGTGTGTGTGTGTGTGTGTGTGTGTGTGTGTGTGTGTGTGTGTGTGTGTGTGTGTTGGTGTGTACTCACCTAATTGTGGTTGCAGGGGTCGAATCGTAGCTCCTGGTGTGTACTCACCTAATTGTGGTTGCAGGGGTCGAATCGTAGCTCCTGTGTGTACACACACACACACACACACACACACACACACACACAGAAAGGAATGAGCTTATACACGATAACTAGCACGGTTTCAAGGAAGTGAAATCCTGAGTCACAAAACCTACTGAAATTTAACAGCAAGGGAGCAAAAGTAAGATAGAAGAGAAAGAGGGGGTGGATAGATTACATTTTCTTCGACTGTAAGAAGGCTTTCGACACAGTTCCACACAAGAGATTAGTACAAAAGCTAGAGGAGCACGCAGGAATAACATGAAAGACATTGCAATGGATCAGATAATACCTGACAGGAAGGAGTGATGGTACGTGAAGAGGTGTCAGAGTGGGTGCCTGTGACAAGCGGTGGTCCTCAGGGGTCCGTCCTAGGACCAGTGCTATTTCTGGTATATGTAAATGAAATGAAGGAATGGATAGATTTAGAGGTGTCTCTCTTTGTAGACGATGTGAAGGTAATGAGAAGAATTCATACGAATGAAGATCAAGTAGGCCTACAAATGGATCTGAACAGGCTGCAAGCCTGGTCCAGCTCCTGGAGTTTAACCCCACCAAGTGCAAAGTCATGAAGATTGGGGAAGGTCAAATAAGATCGCAGGCGGAGTACAAGTTAGGGATGGGGGGCAAAGACTATAAACCACACTCAGGGAAAAGGATCTTGGGATGAATATTATACGGAGAACATCAACCAAATAACTGCTGCAGGATATAGGCGACTGGCAAACCTAAGGAGAGCGCTTCGAGACCCGAGTAACGAGTCATTCAAGACACTGTACACCGTGTACGTCAGGCCATATTGGAGTGTGCAGCACCAGTATTGAACCCACAACTGGTCAAGCACGTCAAGAAATTAGAGGAAGTGCTATGGGTTGTAACAAGACTAGTCCTGAAGTTGAGAGGGTATGTCCTACGAGGAGAGGTTAAGGGAACTCAACCTGATGACACTGGAGGATAGGAGGGACAGAGGGAATATGATAACGGCATTTAAAATACCGAAAGGAATTGACAAGGTGGATAGGGACAATATTTCAGAAATGGGACACAAGAACAAGGGGTCACAACTGGAAGTTGAAAACTCAGATGAGTCACGGGGATGTTAGGAAGTATTTTTTCAGTCATAGAGTTGTCAGGAAGAGGAACAATCTGGAGAGTGATATAGTGGAGTTAGGATTCATATGTAGCTTTAAGGAGAGGTACGATAAAGCTCATGTAGCAGGGTGAGGTTGGACTTAGTAGCGGCCAGCGAAAAGGCGGGGTGAAAAGCTGTGGCTCGACCCCTGCAACCACAAATAGGTGAATACCCACAAGCCGCCTCCCACAGAGGAAAAGCGACCCAAAACAAGACAAAAATACATTCACTGTCATTCATTCAATCCCTGTCTCGCCGGAAGCGCTAACTTCACAGTTGAGACGGTTCTCAGAACAACAACATCCCCACCCTTCCTCCAGATTGCAGGCATTGTACTTCCCACCTCCAGGACGCATGTCCAGTTAACCGGTTTTCCCTGTATTCCTTGTTCACTCTCCAGTAGCAAATCAAGTTATAAAAGCAATATCAAAGATTTATAGATCTATAGCACTAACGTTCCACTTCATAAAAACCTTTGAAAGAGTTCTAAAAGGCAAGACAGTCAACAACTTAGATTACCAACAAGTGCACAACCCAGGGCATCATGGGTTTAAAGCAAGTAGCTCTTTCCTCTCTTAACTATTTGATCATTATGACTTGGTCTTGGATGCACTGGAGGACAAACAGAATGCAGATGTATCATTCACAGTCACGACCATGGCGTAATGCCTGTTAAAGGAGTAAATGGAAATATTGGCACATGGATCTTTTACTTTCTAACCAACGGAGCACACAGAATAAAAGGAAGCACAGTTAATTCGGAGGCTGCCACAATGAAAAACTCGGTTACACATGTTACTATACTCGTTCCCATCCTTATCCTCATGCACATAACTGATATAAATATAACTGTAAACCACAGCACCATGTCGCTCTTTGCTGACGATACTAGAATTTTCCTGAGTGTTGTCCACTGATGACACCATAAATCCCCAAACGCATTTAGACCAAGTCATCCAATGGGTCTCAGACAACAACATGAGGTTTAATGAGGGAATTTCAGTTACTCCGTTATGGAAAACTTGGGGAAATAAAAGCTATATTGGAATAAGAAGCAAATAATAACCACATAATAAAGCGAAAATCTAATATGAAGAACTTACGCGTGATAATGTCAGAGGATTTCACTTTCAAAAATCACAGCAGTATCGTTATCACAACTGCGAGGAACATGATAGGATGGATAATGAGAACCTTCAAAACAAGGCATGCCAAGTCAATGATGATCCTATTTTTGAAAATCTATTTTGTCAATGTATTTTGTCTTTAAATAAAGTATATATAAAATATAGGGGGTGGTAGGAGACAACAATTTTCAAACAGCTCCGGGGGAAACCTTGAGTTTTCCCTGAAGCAAGTTTATATATATATATATATATATATATATATATATATATATATATATATATATATATATATATATATATATATATATATATATATATATATATATATATATATATATATCGCTTGTCCTATATGGCAAAATGAACTTTGCTATTTAAGCCAAGACATACATATATATATATATATATATATATATATATATATATATATATATATATATATATATATATATATATATGTATGTATATATATATATATATCCTGTGCCGAATAGGTAAAACTTGCGAGTTTGGTTTAAATAGCAACACTCTTCTTGGCGAATATGGCAAGCGAAATTTGCGTATGCAATAATTTCGCAAAAATCCTAATGAAAAAAATATATTTCAATGTGTAGTCCCAGAAGTGTGGGGTATGAACTACGAGGACAGGTTTGAAGAGTAAAACTTGAGAACACTAGAGAACAAATGGACGAAAATATGATTTAGACGTGTAGAAGAGGAACTGAGTGTGGACAGGGAGACTCAGTTTGAGAGGCAGATGTCAGGTACACAAGGTCACAGCTGGAAGTTACAAGCACATATAAGTAACAGGGATATCAGGAAATACTTCTTTAACCTTAGAGTGGTCAGGAAGTAGAACGACTTAGACAGGAAAGTGGTAAAAAGAAAATCGAATTACGACCTTAAAGGTATGATAAGAGTACACGTAGCCAGGAGCGCGTTGAAACCATTAGCGGTTTGCAGAGAGGTGGAGCCAGGAGAAGAGATTAATCCCCTGCAACCTAATTTAGGTGACGACAATTAGGTGAGTACGCACACACACACACACACACACACACACACACACACACACACACACACGGCTCCCTGCCAGGACCCCCCCAACTCACAAACCCCACAGAATACAGAGTTGGAGAGGAAATTGAAGGTATGATACACCAACGCTGATGGTATAATGAATAAGGGGGACCAAAGACTACAAACCTCACTCAAGGAAAAGGATCTTGGTGTTTATATAATACCGATCACATCTCCTAAGGCGCACACCAAGCAAATAACTGCTGCAGCATATGGGCGACTAGAGAACTTAAGAACAGCATTCCTAGATCTCAGTAAGGAGTCGTTCCTGACCCTCTATGCCGCATATATCAGGCCTATATTGGACTATGCAGCTCCAGTTTGGAACTCTCACCTTGACAAACACGTCAGGAAACTAGAGAAAATGGAAAGGTTCGCAACGAAACTAGTCGCCGAGTTAACGGGTATGTCTTACGAGGAGAGGTTAAGAGAACTCGACCTGACGACACTGGAGGACAGGAGGGACAGGGGAGGACGTGATAACGAAGTATAAAATTCTGAGAGGAATCGACAAGGTGGACAGACAGGATGTTCCAGAGAAAGGATACAGGAACAAGAGGTCACAATTGGAAGTTGAAGGCTCAGATGAGTCACAGGAATGTTAGGAAGTATTTCTTCAGCCATAAAGTTGTCAGGAAGTGGAATAGTCTAGAAGGTGAGGTAGTGGTGAGAGGAGCCATGCATAGCTTTAAGAGGTATGATAAACACACACACACACACACACACACACACACACACACACACACACACACACACACACACACACACACACACACACCATACTTCCAAGATTGGCTAATAGAAAAATGGAGTCATGGTCATGATATTTAAAGTCAGAAAAATATGAATGTATAAATAAGGAAAATTTGTCAGAATCTGCAACACAAAAAAAAAGACGCCACAGTTATACATAGAGAATAAATAGATCCTAAAGGATACGCGAAAAAAAATCGTTAATGTAGTGATTAATGATTTCTGTAGTATTTTTTATATCAATGTTAATACAAGTATACATAGGAAGTAGGTTGGTAAACAGGAACCGCCCAGAGAAGGACTACCGTCCTGCCGAGAGTAATATGGAAATCTATAATTGTTTTGAATGATGGTAGGATTGCGGGTGTGTTTTGTGTCTCATAAAACATGAATGATTTCAGGTATGTCTTCATACTTTTACTTTCACTTAGGTTATAAAACTCATGCATATACATGGACAGTGTAGTAAAGAAAGCGAATGCCAGACTGAAGTTCCTGTATAGACAAGCACAGTGTCTACCTACTGAGGCTCGCAGGACCCTATGTCTAGCCCTTATACAATGCCATATGGATTACGCTTGCTCTTCATGGTACTCTGCCTTGACAAAAAAACTGAAAGATAGACTGCAAATCACCCAGAACAAAATCGTAAGATTCATCCTGGGGCTGGGACCAAGAGAACATGTAGGCCAGGATGAATTACAGCAGTTGGATATGCTGAATGTTGAAGACAGAGTAAAACAACTGAAGCTAAATCATGTTTATAAAATTGCTCACAAACAGTGTCCAGAATATCTTGCTGTCAATTTTGTCAAGGTTGGGAACCAAAGCAATCATAGTACTAGGGGGAGAGAGCACAACTTTGTAGTACCCACAGTCATTGGCCAGGCGTCAAACACCTTTTATTGTACAGCAATAAAGGAATGGAACAGACTACCCGCACATGTCAAAGCCAGTCATAGCATGAACCAGTTCAAGAAGAGTGCCAAAAGGTGTCTGATGAATGTAGCTACAGAAAGGGAGGGGAATGATTTTCTATTTTTTAGCTTGTAGAATAATAAGAAAATATTATAACCTTTAGATTATAATAATAAGGTAAAAGGACCCCAATGGAAATAAGTCACTCTGTCTGACTTTTTTGGGTTATCCTAGGTTCTCTACACATATGCTGCTATGTATGATAATTCTATGTAACTGTATTTGTGTATACCTGAATAAACTTACTTACTTACTTACTTACACACACACACACACACACACACACACACACACACACACACACACACACACACACACACACACACACACACACACACACACACACACACACACACACAGTTAAACACAAGAGATTAGTGCAAAAGCTGGAGGACCAGACACGGGTAACAGGAAAGGCACCACAATGGATCAGGGAATACCTGTCAGGAAGACAACAGCGAGTCATGGTACGTGGCGAGGTGTCAGAGTGGGCGCCTGCGACGAGTGGGGTTCCACGGGGGTCAGTCCTAGTACCGGTGCTGCTCCAGGTATTTGTGAATGGCCTACAACCTGTCCAGATCCCTTTGGAGTTCAACACCACCAAGTGCAAAGTCATGAAGATTGGGGAAAGGCAAAGGAGACCGCACACGGAGTATAGTCTAGGGGGGCCAGAGACTACAAACCTCACTCAAGGAAAAGGGTCTTTGGGTGAGTATAACACCAGGCACATCTCCTGAGGCGCACGTCAACCAAATAACTGGTGAAGTATACGGGCGCCTAGCAAACCTAAGAACAGTATTCCGACATCTTAATAAGGAATCGTTCAGGACCCTGTACACTGTGTACGTTAGGCCCATACTAGAGTATGCAGCACTAGTTTGGAACCCACACCTTGCCAAGCATGTAAGGAAACTAAAGAAAGTGCAGAGATTTGCAACAAGACTAGTCCCGGAGCTAAGGGATATATGCGAGGAGAAGTTAAGAGAAATTAACCTGAAGACACTGGAAGACAGGAGAGATAGAGATGATATGATAACGACATATAAAATGCTGAGAGGAATCGACAAAGTGGACAGAGACAGAATGTTCCAGTAATGGAACACAGCAACAAGGAGTCATAGTTGGAAATTGAAGACTCAGATGAATCACAGGGATGTTAGGAAGTATTTCTTCAGTCACAGAATTGTCAGGAAGTGGAATAATTTGGGAAGTGATGAAGTGGAGGCAGGATCCATACATAGCTTTAACAAGAGGTATGATAAAGCTCATGGAGCAGGAAGAGTGTCCTAGTAGTGACCAGTGAAAAGGCGGGGCCAGGAGCTATAATTCGACCCCTGTAATTACAACTGGGTGAATACAGCTAGGTGAGTACATACAAACGCACACGCACACACACACGTGTGTGTGTGTGTGTATATATATATATATATATATATATATATATATATATATATATATATATATATATATATATATATATATATATATATATATATATATATATATATATATATATATATGTCGTGCCGAATATGTAAAACTGGTCAATTAGCAAGAACTCATTTAAAATTAAGTCCTTTCTAAAATTTTCTCTTATAAGTTTAAAGATATATTTTTTTCATTAATGTTAATGTAAAAATTTTTAATTTTGCATCAAAAGAATCTTAAAAACTTACCTAACCTTATTATAACAAGATCAATTTATTTTAGCCTAACCCAACTAAATATATTTTAGATTTGTTTACAATAATTTAATACTAAACAAGCACAGTGAAATATATTTTTTTCGTTAGGTTCAGAATGATTTTGGCGAAATTATTGCATACACAAATTTTCACTTGTCCTATATGGCAAGATGAACGTTGCTATTTAAGCCAAGATCGCAAGTTCTGCCTATTCGGCACGACATATATATATACTTTTGGGTTTTCTTCTATTTTTAAGTAGTTTTTGTTCTTCTTTATTTCCTTTTATCTCCACGGGAAAATGGAACAGAATTCTTCCTCAGTAAGTTGTGTATGACGTAATAAGCGACTAATATGTTGATAGCAAGGGGTTAGTAACTCCCTTCTCCTGTATACATTAATAAATTTAAAAGAATAAACTTTCATTTTCCGTTTTAGGTGACCCTCCATCGGTGGGATACGGCCGATATGTTGAAAAAAATAGCGTTAATAACGACTTGTTTCATCTGTTAAGCAGAAGTAATGGAAATATGTATATGAGGTGACCATTCCCTTCGCCTCCTAGGAGTAAGTTTGAGGTGATCAGTCCCACGAAACTGAAGTGTATTCGGTTCCATAACTTCAGATAATAACAACCTCCTGAGATGGCCAAACATTTCGAGATAAAAATATTAAATTACTGAACATGTGTCTTACTCAAGCGCTGCAGTGAACCTAAAGTTTGTGCAAGAAAGGTATAAAATACCGACAATATGAAAGTTAAGACATATGTGCAACTTCTGGATATCTTCATTGTAGACGTTTCGCCATCCAGTGGCTTTATCAATACAGATTCTAGGACATAATTAGAAGACAGTAGAACTATATACAAAAGAGGAGATAATCAGTCCCTCAGCCTTGGAGTTAGTGTTCACAGCATCGTGGCGATGTAACTACTACAACTAACCCATCCCTTTGGGTAGGACCTACTTCCACTGGGGAATCCCGCCTACCAGTGACTATGCCCTCGTCTGCTACACGTCCCTATCCACTGACGCCTAAATAACCGCCAGCCTCCTTGCCTTTGCTCCAGATTCTCCACCACCACGATGCTGTGAACACTAACTCCAAGGCTGAGGGACTGATTACCTCATCTTTTGTATATAGTTCTTTTGTCTTCTAATTATGTCTTTGAATCTATATCGATAAAGCCACTGGATGGCGAAACGTCTACAATAAAGATATCCAGAAGTAGCACATGTGTCTTAACTTTCAACCTGAAGTTTGGTTAATTAGTACTGCAACTTAGAAATTAATTAAAATAGATCTAATAAACATGTTACTGAAAATACGACACCGAAAACATAGTTGTGTTGCTGAAGAAACAAGTACGTAACTGTAAATCTTTCTCTCTCTCTCTCTCTCTCTCTCTCTCTCTCTCTCTCTCTCTCTCTCTCTCTCTCTCTCTCTCTCTCTCTCTCTCTCTCGGGTTCTAGTTATAAAAACATGAGGGAGGGATATGATTATTGTCTTAGAAGTGATGCGGAAGCATACGATCATATACACGGACACGCACATACATACACACACAGACACACATACACACACAGACACACACACACACTGATAGTTCAGAGGCAGTACATGTTCAGAGACACTGAGGGGTGAGAGGCAGCATAAGATCACACGCTAAGGGGTGAGAAACAGCATAATATATAAACAGAAGATTGAGACGCACCATATGATCACACACTGAAAGAAGAGATACAGTATAAGATCACACACTGAGGGAATGAGAGGAAGTATATGATCACTCACTGATCTTAAAAGAACACTAAAAAACACAAACTGAAGGGTGAGAGGCAGCATATGATCAAACACCGAGGGAAGAGAAGTATGTAATGATTCACTGAGGAGTGAGAGGCACTATATCACCATTCACTGAGAGGAAAAAGTGAGGTAGTATAGGATGGGGAGAGTCAGTATATGATTAATTACTGAGGGGTGAGAGGCAGTATATGATCACTCATAGAGTAAGGAGAGACGTAGTGCATGATCACACAATGAGAGGTGAGAGGCAGTATATGATCACTCACTGAGGGGTGAGACGCAGTATATGATCACACACTAAGAGGTGAGAGGCAGTATATGATCACACACTGAGAGGTGAGAGGCAGTATATGATCACACACTGAGAGGTGAGACGCAGTATATGATCACTCACTGAGGGTTGAGACGCGGTATATGATCACTCACTGAGGGTTGAGACGCGGTATATGATCACTCACTGAGGGGTGAGAGGCAGTATATGATCACACACTATACACTTCGATCATATCCCCCCTAATTCTACGCCTTTCGAGAGTGTGCAGATTCAGGGCCCTCAGTCTATCCTCATAGGGAAGATTTCTGATACATGGGATCATCTTTGTCATCCTCCTCTGTACGTTTTCCATAGCATTTATATCCATTCTGTAATATGGTGACCAGAACTGAGCAGCATAGTCTAAATGAGGCCTAACCAAGGATATATAGAGTTGAAGAACAACCTGGGGACTTCTATTATTTATACTTCTAGATGTGAAGCCAAGAATTCTGTTAGCTTTATTGCGAACACTAACGCACTAAAAAAAACCATACCACGGGCGGGGATAGAACCCGCGATCTGAGAGTCTCAAAACTCCAGACCGTCGTGTCTGGAGTTTTGATACTACTTAATACTACTGATTGCGAAAAGGATTTAGGAGTTCTGGTTAGTAGTAATCTTAAACCAAGACAACAGTGCATTAGTGACACGAAATCGTAATGACACGATTGCAAACAAACCATACCACGGGCGGGGATAGAACTCGCGATCTGAGAGTCTCAAAACTCCAGACACGACGGTCTGGAGTTTTGAGACTCTCAGATCGCGGGTTCTATCCCCGCCCGTGGTATGGTTTTTTTTAGTGCGTTAGTGTTCGCAATAAAGCTAACAGAATTCTTGGCTTCATATCTAGAAGTATAAATAATAGAAGTCCCCAGGTTGTTCTTCAACTCTATATATCCTTGGTTAGGCCTCATTTAGACTATGCTGCTCAGTTCTGGTCACCATATTACAGAATGGATATAAATGCTATGGAAAACGTACAGAGGAGGATGACAAAGATGATCCCATGTATCAGAAATCTTCCCTATGAGGATAGACTGAGGGCCCTGAATCTGCACACTCTCGAAAGGCGTAGAATTAGGGGGGACATGATCGAAGTGTATAAATGGAAAACCGGAATAAATAAAGGGGATGTAAATAACGTTCTGAAAATTTCCAGCCAAGACAGGACTCGCAGCAATGGTTTCAAGTTGGAAAAATTCAGATTCAGGAAGGATATAGGAAAGCACTGGTTTGGTAATAGAGTTGTGGATGAGTGGAACAAACTCCCGAGTACAGTTATTCAGGCTAAAACGTTATGTAGTTTTAAAAATAGGTTAGATAAATACATGAGTTGGTGTGGGTGGGTGTGAGTTGGACCTGACTAGCTTGTGCTGCTGGGTCTGGTGCCGTGCTCCTTCCTTGAGTGGAGGTGACGAGACTGAGTGGGTCATTTGGCTAATCCGGGGGGGGGGACGACATGGACCTGCTCCGCATGGGTCAGTAGGCCTATTGCAGTGTTCCTTCTTTCTTATGTTCTTATGTTCTTATATACATAGACATGCAATAACACACCTGAGGAATGGAAGATGGCAAATGCAGTCCCAACTTTTAAGAGACAGACACGAAGCATTGAACTACAGA